>NC_073306.1:182417804-182717804 GCF_027595985.1 Sorex araneus | reverse complement strand
CAAAGATCTTTGGGAATTATTGCTCTCACTTCATGCTGGATGACCACCAACTGCTCAACCCCATCTATTTTGAATGATCTATTTTAGATGGCAGAAAATAAGGAATACCATACACTTATTCCTCTTACCACGCATAGGTCACTTTTATCGAGCTCATGGGGGAAAATATAATAACAGGAACTTATTCTCTAGCTCTACTTTTTAAGGTTTGCCCATAGGTTTCCCTCATATCCACCTTCAACAACAAAGTTTATTTAAAATCTCCAAAGATTCCATCCAGCTTTATAAACTCGGTGTAAGCATTTCATAGCTTCCCAAAAAAGCTATGGGGGATGTGTTAAAAAGTAGTTTTATGTGTAGAACTGCCTTTTTATGGACATTTCATATTCTTTGAAACAAGGATCAATGAGGGTGCATTTGCTTGAAGTTCTCTCTTCCGTGGGACCTTGTGGAAAAAGGCTGCTTTAAAAGTGTTCTTGCTTTAACTCAATCCTCATGTCCCACGAGCCCTTTTGACAGGTGTATTTATATCCTAATTTCATTTCCCACTCCCCTGGCTGCCCCCTATAATATGACCAATCTGGCTTCCTTGCTGTTTCCAGAGCATTCCGGTAGACACCTGACCCTCGGCTCTTCACATTGGCAGCTCCCTCCTAGAATCCTGTTCCTCCTGGTAACCCACCTGGCCCACTTCACACAGCTTCCTCACACAGCTTCATCTCTACTATTTCCTTCACTGGTTTCAACTTTTCTCTCCAACTTTTATTTTCACCTTCTGTACAATGCATTTTACTTACTTAAAAATGATCTTCAGCTACAGTAAGGATTTTCATTGTTTGATTCCTTTTCATGGATGAGGCTCTGTAAAGACATTGACTTTCATCTGACTTGTTCTTTGTTGAATCCCCAACATGGACATGTAAGACGAGCTTACTGTTGTTGAACAAATGAAAGCATTGCTTATAGAAAATTCAGTCATGCATGGAAATGATTTCTGCAGTGGCACCTATGACTTTTTGTCACTTTGTTGATCCAGTCTATCCTTGTTGGTAGAAAGCTTTGAATCTATCTCATGAGGAATGCATATAAATTTGAGAGCCAAATCTTTGGCTTTTATAGAAATAGCCTCATTCTATAATACTTCACATTCATCCCTCCCTGGAATTAATTTTTCAGTGGGCAGAGGGACTTGGACTGGCTCTGGCCCAACAATCAGACTGGTTCTGAGCAAAGAGTGGAGATAACAGAGTGCAGTGATGACGTCTTTTGTAAGACACTTGTGATTCCAAATGTGATTGGAAATGATACAGGAGCCTACAAGTGCTTTTACCAGGACACGGACACGTCCTCAGTCATCTATGTCTACGTTCAAGGTAAGTGGTTAAATAGAATTCATTTCCCATGTTGATTTCCCAGTTATGAAACACAATAGACACAAAGAAGACTCAAGCACAACAAAAGGCTTGCTCTTTAGGCTCTTTGCCAACAGGAATATACAAAATTCTTCACTCTCAAGGTTTCCTCTGAGAAGCTGGCTTATTGATTTATTCTGGAGCTTGGACTCACAAACTCCTCTTCTGTCCAGTTAATTTGGTTCTGATCTTTGCTTCTAAGGAAAATATGTGTTCACAACTGGCCAGGGTAAGTTGTAGGAGCCTTAAAATGTTTGATTTTGAAAAAAGCTCTGAAATCTTGCAAAGAAAGGTTCAGGGGTTGAGTTATGAAAGGTTTCTGTGGCCAGATAGGTTATCTGCAATAGAGCAGAGAATTTTCTCAAAAATGCATAGGGGAATCAGCCAAGGCCTCTGGTGCTTTTCTTTTTCCCATTAGAGCTTCTCTTTTCCCTTTACATTTTATAAAAAACAATTAGCATGCTTTGATGCTAATGAAGATACTACCTTTCAGGGCCTTTTATGCTTTTCTTCAGTTTGCATGGTTTGAACTTTTGGATAGCATTCCACATCTTTCAGTTTGCAATTCGGCATTGACATCTTTGAAGCTACACTACATTCCTGTAGAAAAAAAATACAATGTTACATGTAGTCAACATTTATAAAATGAATTGATTTTTGTTTTGAATTTTAGAAAACTTGCCTTTGGTCTTTCTGTGCATAACCTGACTTGACTCCTGAAATGCCTATACTTTGGGATAATGAAAGTGTTGTAAAATGTTTTACATGGATTCATAAAATATTTATCTTTTCAGGAAATATGAATTTGTAAGATAGTTTAGTTATTCTTTTATATGCCTCTTGATATACTGAAGATTTCAGGCAGGTTAAGTTGGCTTAGACTTTTTTTTTTTTAACCAGAAGCATCTTTTACAGAATAGAATTTTGGAAAAGCTTTAAAAATTGTACAGAGTCAGTTTTGGAAACCCCCCTTGTGCATCTCCATCTATTTACATTTTGATAGTACAGTATGACTTGTATAATGGAAAAGTGCAGAACACATCAAAATAATGTATGCTGGGATGTGGCTCAAGTAGAACATGACTTGCATGTGGAAGGACCTGGTGCTGCTGGTTCCTTGAGCACCATTGGGGTGTGACCTTCCCCCAATAATAACAACATCAACAAAAACATAGAACATTCCTGGATTGTGACAGCCTGAGAATTATCTCGCTCAGGGTAAACTCAACCCAAGATTGAATTATGTACCTCCTCCCCTTTGCAGAATTAGGAAGAGAGGCGGCTTATATCTCTGAGAATTGCTGGCTGCTTTTGATCTGGCAGTCTTGGGAGATCAGGTTTTCTTAGAAGATTGCAAGGATTTCCTGCTTTTTGCCCTGTCTGGAAATGCTACATGATGAGCCTCTCCCATAATATCTCAGCATTTCCTTCTCCCTAAATCAGGAAACCTGGAGACATGTGAAAATTCACATCATAAGTTACAGTAAATATTTTATTTAGAGAGGATGGGTGGTTGTTTGGGTTTCTATTGTGTATTTCCTTTTGGGGGATACCAAAATAGAATAGATGTACTGAATAGTTTTAGTTTTACATCAAGAGGTTCATTTAGCTGCCAAAAGCCTGTTCTGTAAGTCAGCCATGGGATATTTTATAGCATGTGGATAAAAGATAGGTAATATCAAAAAGTAGCAGTCCTTAGTACTGTTTAGTTGTACACTACAGTGTTTGGATATACCATCAAATTTTGCTTCCTTTCTAAACCTGGTCTTCTAGGAGTTGAGCTGTATAAGATTATGTCATGAAGTTTAACAATGGGAAAGAAAACAGTGGCGCATTCCCTAATGGATAGTCCTTTAGTCCCCAGCCCCCTAGGCTCCACCTTACTTCCTTAGTCTTCAGACCCGTTCCCTCCAGCAATGGATGGAGCCAGGAAATAGGTCCTGGCCTTGTAAGATAATGGCTGTGGCATGTGGGGGACTGGACTGCCTGCCTGTTTTGTGCTTTCCAGCTGGGAAGGAAATCAGGCTTCTGCTGTTGCAGGGAATAAGTTGCTTTTCCCTGCCTTTGGTTTAATTAACTCCTTCTTCACTTTGACCATCTGAAAGAGCTCTGAAAACGTCCATTTAGGTGTGTTGGGCCTGGCAGTTTGAGCTGTTCTCTCTGAGATTTCAAGCATGACTTCATATCACATAAACTCTGTTTCTGAGGAATGATGTAGTCATTTTTTTTAATGACATTAAAAATCTCTTCACTTTTTACTCTTGACACAGTTGGTGACATTAAAAGCTTTTGTCGTCTTACTCCTCGATATGGGGTATTTCCTATTTTTTTGTCATGAAGGTATTAATGGCTGCTGAATCTTAAAGTAAATGTAAAACAATTGACATTATTTTACATAGACTACTATATCTAGTCTCTATAATCTTAAAATATCTGCACGAATTTTTTTGATTATGGAATTACCCAGTGACAGTGATGGAATTACAGTTTTTGTTTTCTGCTTATTTAATTTATTTATTTTAATATTTTTGTAGAGGTAATGTTGGTTAAAAATGTGTATTTTTAAGGATACAGGATTATTACATCCTTCTTTTTTTTCTGTTTCATTTTTTTTATTAGTTTATTTTTAATTAGAGAGTCATCGTGAGGGTACAGTTACAGATCCATACATCTTTGTGCTCATGTTTCCCCCATACAAAGTTCGGGAACCCATCCCTTCACCAGTGCCCATTCTCCACCACCAGTAAACCCAGCATCCCTCCCCCCCTCCCCAGTCCCGTCTCCCCCCACCCCACCCTGCCACTATGGCAGGGAATTCCCTTTTGTTCTCTCTCTCTGATTAGGTGTTGTATCACATCCTTCTTACCACCAGAATGCCAATATTCTCCTGTCACGGTCCTTTGAACCCTCACCACTCTTCAATCCTCTCTTCTATTTATTTGAAGGATTCTTTCAAATTAAAATTCATCAATTTTTATGCCACTTTCATTAAAAAAATCTATTTGTGATTTAAAAAACATAAAAATAGAACAGTATACATACAATTACAAGGCATACAGTATGAATTTTAGTTTATTAATATTGTGGGCTTGGGACCACACAAAATGACTGTGTTCATTTTCTCCTGACTCTGAGCTCAGGGATTACTCCTGGCAGAACTTGGGGGACCATATGTGGTTCTGGGGATTGAATCAGGGTCTGCTGTATGCTAGGTGCTTTCTATCTATACTATCTCACTGGTCCTGAATTTTAAAGTTACATAAAAATCATATAAATAAGAATGTAGTACATATAAAAGTATGTTTGATAAATAAGCTTACTCCTTCGTTTTGAAAAGAAATTATAACAATTTTGTTAAATGAGAGCCTCTAAAACATCCTATTTGTTGGCAATCCTTAAGATCTAAAACTCATTCTGGAAATTTTCTTTGGACTTCTCTACTTACACACACACACACACACACACACACACACACACACACACACACACACACACACACACACACACACACCGTCCTGTAACTTTTCAGTTTGGAACAAAACAGCCATTTGTAGACTAACTCAAGAATGAATGAATGGTGAATTCCTTTACATACTGTCATTTCCTTTTCTTCATTTTTCCAATTAGTGTTTACCCACCTGAATGATGACTAAACTTTCTAGTAAATGCCATTGAAATTAATGGGATTAAATTTGCTCCTAGATTACAGGTCTCCATTTATTACTTCAGTTAGTGACCAGCACGAAGTGGTGTACATCACTGAGAGCAAAAACAAAACTGTGGTGATTCCATGCCTTGGGTCCACTGCAGACCTCAACGTGTCCCTTTGGGCAGTAAGTTACAACTTAAGTTTTTATGCTATGAAGATAGATAGCTTGTTTGTAATATAATGATAGCAATAAGTTTTAACTAGCCTTTGAAATTTAAAAATGACAATAAATAAAGCCAATTTTTACTTTTGAAAATTAGATTAATTCTTTATTTTTTTTCTTTTTCTTTCATTTTTGAATTTTTGGGTGAGGGGGAGCACACCTGGCAGTGCTCAGGGCTTATTCCTGGTACTGCACTCAGAGATTTCTTCTTGTGGCACTCGAGAATCATATGGGGTGCCAGAGATTGAACCTGGGTCAACCACACGCAAGGCAAGCACACTGTCTGCTGTGCTTTGTCTATAATTGACCTCGTTCATCCACCCTACTCACCCTCTATTCCCTTCCCTTCTGGTAACCACAATTGCCTTTTTTTTTTTGTCCTGGGATCAGTTTGAGGTTGCCTGCAATTTTCCATTGAGCCACAGATCCCTAGTACTATTAACTGCCAATATGGCCTTAGATTTATTTTATATTATTATTATTTGCTTTTGGGGTCACACCTGGTAATATTCAGGGGTTCCTCCTGGATCTGCACTCAGGAATTACTCCTGGCAGTGCTTGGGGGACCATATGGGATGCTGCGAATCAAACCTGGGTTGACCGCGTTCAAGGCAAATGTCCTATCTGCTGTGCTATTGCTCCAGCCCCTTGATCTTAGATTTAATCTAACAGTTTATTTTAAATAATTTGGTTACTTTTTTTGTTTGTTTCTAAATGTACCATTTATGATAAAATCTAATGCTGTTTGTCTTTCTAAATCTGCTTGTTTTACTAAACACGATGCTCCATTGGTCCACCTGAGACCAAAATCCTTAAGTTTGCAGTATTTTATTTGAAAAAAAAATTAGTAGTTGAGTATTATTTCATGTTGTATATATAGATTACATCATCTTTAATCAGATGAATTTCTTTGGTGATTATCTGATGTAATTTTCACTTTTGGATAGTACTTGACTAATATTTGACATTTTTTTTTTTACTATCCAGAGGTATCCAGAAAAGAAGTTTATTCCTGATGGTAACAAAATTTTCTGGGACAGTAAGAAGGGCTTTACTATTCCAAGCTATTTGATAAGCTATGCTGGCATGGTCTTCTGTGAAGCAAAAATTAATGATGAAACTTACCAGTCTATTGTGTATATAGTTGCAGTTGTAGGTAAGAGAACACTTTCTTTTCCTTTCATTAGTATCAGACAATAATTATTGACTCCCTATATTAAGATACTGGAGGTTATGGTGGTGAGTAAAAGATAAGGACTTCAAAGATAAGATATCAACATGATGGTGGACAATTCATTCTACCTATTCTCTAGCTATGTGCAATCCAGGTTTGCTCCTTTTTTCCCAAGACCACAATAAAAGAGAATGCTATAACAGGAGTGCATTTTATGGAAAAAAATCAATGCTTAAAGCATTGCTTGACATAGCTTCTTTTAATTGTTTGGAAATTTACTAAAGCTGGCTAAGTTGACAATCGACTCCTCAAATTTTACAACTTTTCTGTTCTCTGCTACAACACATTTGAGATTTTGCATGTCTGCTTTGTAAATCTAGGTCGGCTATCTCTCTGGGGGGAGTTATCTGTCAGGTATTGGTGAACCCCACAGGGAAAAAAACAATATGCCACAGTTCGTAATTGCATCATTTTCAAGAAAATTGGACAAAGATATAAATTCGTTTTTCCTCTTACATTCTGATTTTCTTGCTCCAGGCTACAGGATTTATGATCTGGTTCTGAGCCCTGCTTCTGGAATCGAGCTCTCTGTTGGAGAGAAGCTTGTTTTAAATTGTACAGCAAGGACCGAACTCAATGTGGCGATTAAATTCCACTGGGTATATCCTTCTTTGAAGGTAACACTCACAATCAAGGCTAGACTTCTACATAGTTTGATAATAAAACCCAATGGAGTTTGCTGGGAAGTGATAGGAACCTTTCTGAGAAGATACAATATAAGAACACACACATAGAGAATTTCAGTACCTATAATAGCTGTGAAAAAAGGAGGTGATGTTAAGAACTCTAGCCCTCCTTGCTGTAATTGGTTATGCAGATTTGTTTTCTTCAGCTATGCAAATTTGTTTTCTGTAGGTGATTTCGCTTTTCAAGTTGCCTTACTCTTTGATTCTCTAAAGTCCTTCATTTGTTTTTCTCATGAGGACTTTGCTCTTCAGGGGAAATACTTTGTATTTATGTAGTTTTTTTTTTGTTATTATTGTTTTGAGGGCCACACCCTATAGTGCTGAGGGAATACTCCTGGCAGGGCTGGGGGACTATATGTGGTGATGGAGATTGAACCCGCGTTGGCTGTGTGAAAGGGAGTAGAGGCCATAATTGCTTGTGATTTCACAGGTCCTATCTATTTTATTCTTACTCTCTGGCATTTACAAAATCTTAGTTTAGGTGATTGGATTGATTTCTTTTGAAACCAAATATAGTTATTGTCTGCATATGTTAATAGCTCTGGAGGCTGTATTATGAGTGTGGAATAGTATTTGCCAAGGGTCAAGACCTGAGCTTGGGGTTTTGTGGAAGCTCCTGGGTCACGGTTAAGCAGGACTTTTTTGAAAGTTCTTGAAACTCTTTTTCAGCACGGGCATAAAAAAATAGGGAACCGGAATACAGACATCCAGTATGGGACTGAGACGAAGAAATTTCTTAATAGCTTCACTATAGATGGTGTGACTCGGAATGACCAAGGATGGTACACCTGTGTGGCTTCTAGTGGACTGATGACCAAGAGAAACAGCACATTTGTCAGGGTCTATGGTAAGTTAAGATCCCTGTGGGAATTATGCTGTGACTTGCAGAATAAGATAATTTGAATTTAGGCCAGTTTGTGATTCCTATCATCTTTATTCACAAGACCTATTCATTTATTTATTTATTTATTAAGCTTTAGCTAGGGAGACCGCATGGACTCGAGATCAAGAGTAAAGTTAGATCATTTAAGAGGTGGAGACTTGGGCTAAATCCCAACTTCTACAAGATGACCTTATATAAATGCTCACTAAATATTACTATTTTGTCATGGTTGTTACAATAAGTAGGATAATAAGCAGCACGTTATTATCTAAAATAGCTTATTTAATCTCCTTCTATTGAAAGGCAGAGGGACTTGCTTGAAAAAGTCTGGATTTTGCTTTTGGTTTGAGAAACCTGGGTTTAATTACTCTCTATAGGCTATGAGTGAATCACTTAATTTCTCATTTATTCTTTTTTACATCCATAAGTGTTTGTTAGGTTACATAGTTATGTGAAACTTATAGGCACTGGTAAGTCTGGACTGTTTAATGTGGGACTACATAGGAAGACTGGAAACAGAGAGAGACCTGGTAGTGTATGTTCTTCCGGGAATATCATGCCTCTTATACTTTAAGGAACTAAGGGCAGAAGTACGGAGACCAGTAAGGAGACAAATCGCAATAATCTAGGTGAGAAATGATATGTAGCTTAAACAATGGTGATAGAGATAGAGACTATGAAAGTGATCTAATTCTGGCTATATATTTGAAGATGACCTGACAGGATCTGACAAATTCATTGACTGAGAGTATAAGAGAAAAATGTGCAAGGTGACAGTTTTTGTGGAGGCAACTGAGTGAATAGTCATGTTACTGTGTTGAGATAGGGAAAAATGAGAGGGGAGTAAGATGTGGACATTGTATGGGGTGTGTTCATTTGGAGATGTTCATTCAAAGCCATGTGGAGAAATAATTGTGTCAACCTTGACACCAGAGAGGTCATGGGAAGAAGATATAACTTGAAGAGGAATGTAAAGAGTACTTACATCTAAGGCTAGAGGAGGATGTGCATAAACAGAAGAGGTTTGCGGACTGAGACACTGAGACACAAGGGAGTGATATCAAGGTGTCATAGGAGCAGAGAAAGGGGAGTACCCAGAACTTAGGGAAAGGAGGACTAAAAAGCTTTCCAAAGAAGCAAGTGCATGAACTGAGGCTTGAGCAGTTGGTTTGTGGAGTGCACCTAGTCAGAGGAAAGCAAACACAGAGCCTGCAGGGGAGGCAGAAAACAGAATGTGTGTGTGGTTTTTGGATGACACCATGCAGACCCCCCCAAAGTCTGACTGTTCTTAAAATTAGAAAAAACAAAACAAAACAAAACAAAACAGATGATCACTTTCAATAAGCTGGCATTTAGGGGAATAACTCTTTTTGTTTTCTTCTAGAAAAGCCCTTCGTTGCTTTTGAGAGTAGCATGGAATCTCTGGTGGAAGCAACACTAGGAGACCGCCTGAGAATCCCTGTGAAGTACCTGGGTTACCCTGCCCCGGAAATAAAATGGTAACTTCCGGAAATAAATGCAGATCTCTGTGTCATGTGGAAGCAGGCCCTTAGATGGTACTAATTCCTGGGATTCTTTTCCCCATAGGTATAAAAATGGAAGACCGCTTGAGTCCAATCACACAATTAAAGTGGGGCATGTGCTCACTATTATGGAAGTGAGTGAAAAAGATACTGGAAATTATACCATCATCCTTACTAATCCCATTTCCAAGGAGAAACAGAGTCACAAGCTATCTCTGATTGTGAATGGTGAGTTCTCTGGATTTTCCTTCTCTGTTCAAGATGTATTTGAAGGAATATAATTCTCTTTCAGTCCTTTGGGTAATTATACCCACCATTCCTTTGTCACCTGATGCTTCAGTTCTTCCTGAGTAAGCGCCAATATATTATAAAAAAAAAAAACCACGATCTGGAATTGGGGCTGGAGTGATAGTACAGTGGGTAGGCCCTTTACCTTGCACAACTCTGACCCCAGCATCCCATATGCTCCCTGAGCACTGCCAGGAATGATCCCTGAGTACCTAGCCAGGAGTAAGCCCTACCAGGCGTGCTACGGATTAAGCACAGCGGGGTGTAAACACATCCGTTCCCCCACAAAAACAGGATCTAGAATAGTAGTAGTATTAAAGTTAGTTGCAGAACAGTATATTTTGGAGATGTTTGCTCAAGAGACCATGTTAGCAGCTGCCCAGCTGGCAGATGAAGGGAGACCGTGGATGGCTAAGTGAGTGAAATAAGAATTCCTGCCAGGGTAGTGGTCAGACTCCATTTCTGTCCATGTCATTGCTCCTGTCTCAGTGAACTATGCATGTGGCATGCTCATGCGGGAGACTCTTCCTACAATTTGTGGGAAGCTCCTAGCGTGACCTTGCAGAGAATGAATTAGTGGCACAAGGACAGATTTCAGCTTGGGCTTTTGCAAGTCGACACTCTTCACTTGGTTTGAAGATTTTCATTTGTTTTTTTTTTTTTAAAGCAGGGTTAGGATCGAACCTAATGTGGTCATGAGGAAACACCATGTTTCTGTTTTAAGGATGATTTGAATGTTGTTTCCTTACACTAAAAGAGAATTAAGCATCTGGGTAGGGTGGAAAAAAGGGTGGAGTCAAGTAAGCATGGGGGATGCTAATTAGTGAGGTCTCTTTATGGCAGGGTTTCTCAGAGCATCTGATATGATCATATATGTTACTACTCTCCAGGGAGAGAAACAGGGAGTGGTCGAGATTTAACCAACTTATTTTGATCAGAATGAATCATCCCCTCTCACGCCCTCCTCTGCTTCCCAATAAATTTATTAATATCATGCTCCAGGCAGTGTTGGAGAGAGTCCGTTGTTATAATTCTTATTGGTGTAGACTGACTCAGCATAATCAAACTTCGGGACCTTCTCTCCTCATCTCAGGTTCTTATCCACATGCCCTGACACTGCCCTAGGACTCTGCTGAGCTTGGCTTCTTTCCTTTGCTGGGAAACTAGCTTCAGGGAGAACAAGTTCCAGAAAGGTCACTTATAAGTCACTCAACAATAGGATATGGGGAGGCAAGAGGAGCTGGAAAGCTGATAAGTAGGGTGGAGAGGTGGAAACATATGGTCATCATGGACAACAAGGAACTCCATCTCACCGGCCTATCAAGGCACTAACTGTTTGGTTCATTCTAGTATTTACTGTTTTACAAAACAAGTAGAAAAAAGAGACAGCAAATTTTGCAAGTGTAATCTGAAGTTTTAGGTTGACAATGATAAAAAAATTAGTTTCACATTAATGACTTTGGGGCTATCAAAGAAAGAAAAGAAAGAATGAAAAGAGGAAAATAAGAAAAAGGCAGAGGGTGAAGAGAAAAAGGAAGGGGAAGAAAGAGAGGAAGAAGTGGTGGGTGACTTTCGGCAGGGTATTTACATTTCTGTGATTTCTTTTGCTCCTGTGGCAAATAGAAGACAATCTGATGGTTAGGATTTACTGCATATGAAAGATTCTAGACATCATAAATTCATTGACAATGTGATTAACAACTAGTTTCTTCCTTTCTTGTTCTGATCTAGTTGGTATGGTAGGTAGGAGATCTGTCCCTATAGCATATAGGAGAAAAGGAAAGCGTGAAGTGCTGAGACTTGCTAACTGTCCCTGGAACTCAGTACTCTTTGAAGACCAGGCGTTCTTTGTAAAACAAAACATGAGCATCTAGTATGCTTAGAGATATATAGGTATTAATTTCTGGAAGATTGTACCTTTTGTTTCTTAAACCTGATGGACAAAGGACTGGAAAGGTAGTACAACAAATATGGCATTTGTCTTGCACACAAAATAACTGAGCTTGATCCCTGGAAACCCATGTGGTTCCCCAAACCCCACTCCTTGGGAGTGCTCCCTGAGTGCAGAACCTGGAGTAGACCCTAAGCACCTCAGGTCCAAAACAAACAAACAAACAAACAAACAAACAAACAAAAGACGGATGGGCAATTTAAAAGTTATTTTCTCATTTGTAGTCCCACCCCAAATTGGTGAGAAATCTCTGATATCTCCCGTGGACTCCTACCAGTATGGCACCACCCAGACGTTGACGTGCACAGTTTATGCCGTACCTCCCCCCCAACACATCCATTGGTATTGGCAGCTGGAGGAAGAGTGTACCTACAAACCCACGTGAGTAGCACCCACTCTCTTGTTCCCAGTCATTTACCTTTTCATAATGCCCCCTTATAATAGGGCCCCTTTCTAAGCCAGTGTGACTTAGAAGTCACACTCTCCTAAGAAGCCAACTCTCTAGAACTATTCTTAATTTCCCCTTATATTTCTACTTCTTCTTCTTTTTTTTAAAGGATGTCTCTCCTTGAGGTACCCCACTTTGATATTAGCTAACCCTCTCTTCAGATGAACCTTCTACACTCATCTCCAAGTGCAGCCTCATTGGTTACCTTGTGTAGTGCCCATCTTTGGTTTTTCTCCTTCCCAACACCTGGTGTCTCCTACCCTGTATCTCTTTTCTATCAATGTCAAAGGCTATATCAAATAGAATGCTGATGAAGGGGAGAGAGACAGAGACAGAGAGAGAGAGAGTTGATTTCAAGCGACAAGATTCCAAGGGCCACCGAGCTGTGGCCCTTGGAATCTTTGTCCCAGCTTATCAGGTTCTAACACAAGTCCAGACATCCTTAGGAAAAACAACAACAACCCACCCACCACCACCCTCAGCTGTTCACTTCCTGTTGTTGTTTTGAAAATGGCCACTACTAGTTTCTTCCTCAGATACTGACCATTTCCTTCACAAAGGCCACAGCCCCAGAGAGAGTACTTTAAGAAATCCAATAGCTTCTTAGCTTCCTTGCCTTCCTTTGAACTAAATTAACTTGAATTGTCTTCTTGATTCAATTTGTGAATGGAGATTTGTTCCCGGAATAGCTGCTTCCCTCCTGTATCCTGAATGAATCTACCTACAACCTTTTCCTCTGGTGCTGAAGACTATTTTTAATTGGCGCCAAGTCTTATATCATGTCGGGCACACTGAAAATTATTTCTAAGAACGTAGTATTCCAAGTATGATTCCTGTCCTTACTTTTAATTTGAATTAAAGAAAAGTTAAATTGTAAGATGATTTGTTTCTTTTTTCTAATAGCCAAGGTCTCCTAACGACAAACTCTTATGTTTGCAAAGAATGGAGAAACGTAGAGGACTTTCAAGGAGGAAATAAAATTGAAGTCAGCAAAAATCAGTTTGCACTTATTGAAGGAAAAAACAAAGTGAGTCTGAATTTCTTTTTTTAGAAAATCTCTCCATCTCTCTCTGAAGCATCGATTGATGAATCAGGAGCATGATTTGATTGTATATGAGGAATATTGGAGACCAATAAATATATTGGAAATCAAATTTCTAATACATTAAATGGTTTAAAAATTCCTTTGACTCTTTGGAACACTATCAACCAAGCATTAATTTCTTAGAAAAAATTAAAGCATCTGTAGTTAGTGCCACTAAATCTGTACATTTTTGTAAGATAATTCTCATGTTGGAAACAAGAAATTGAGAAATAGTGTATGATTACATATGAAAACACACCACTTCTTGCATCGTTTCCAGAGTTCTTTTCAATAATATGTTAGTGACTCATGGATTTTAATTATTTTAATAGCATGAATTTGAGAGTAGTCAACATGATTATAATGATATGCATTTGAAAGTGGCCCATTGTGGTGGTTAGAAGCACCTGTGCTGGATTCATCTTAGTGTGTGGTCATCCACCTAGCATCCACTGTTGACAGTGTGAAATTTGTTTTTGTCACAGACTGTAAGTACCCTCGTTATCCAGGCAGCAAATGTGTCTGCTCTGTACAAATGTGAGGCCATCAACAAAGCCGGGAGTGGAGAAAGAGTCATCTCCTTCCACGTGACCAGTGAGTACTGCTCTCAGGGGTGGGTCTGATCTCTTGCCAAGTGGGTGCTGAGCTGCTGTCTGCTCCTTTATAGTCCTTGGTAGTAATTCCCGTGAGTGCTGTGGAATTGAGGGGGAGGAATTGTATCAGTATTTGATGGCTTTATGGCAAATGGAAACACTCAGCTAGCTTCCGGGTTCTTGTGAAGTCAATTCCTCTCACTTCACTGGCAAGAGAATGGTTTCATACATGTTTTTTATGCATCAGTTCCATCTCATATTTATGTCTCTGTCATGTACACCCCAGTGCACATTTTATTGGGGTATAGTCACTCTGGTTTGCCTGCTTTTCAACAGTTTACAAAGCTGGGTTTTCACTGTATCACTGTCATCCCGTTTTTCATCGCTTTACTTGAGCGGGCACTAGTAATGTCTCCATTGTGAGATTTGTTGTTACTGTTTTGGGCATATTGAATACGCCACTGGTAGCTTACCAGGCTCTGCCATGCGGGCGAGATACTCTCGGTGGCTTCCCAGGCTCTTTGAGAGGGACAGAGGAATTGAACCCGGGTCGGCCACGTGTAAGGCAATTGCCCTACCTGCTGTGCTATTGGAGGCAATTATAATGACACTGAAGCATATTATCCCATGCTGTTGATTTTGTCAGTTCATCTTGGTTTTAGGGCTAAGCTTTAGCTGACTGACTTGGAGAAAATGTTTTGGCCTAGGCTAATTCATTGTGAGAAAATACGGCTTTTATGTCATTGAGTGTTATTTTAAAATTCAGTGCGATAATTTCCTGTTTTGAATATTTTGTAGTTTTTTTTTTAAATTGTAAAAGTCATGATTAGAGCTCCATGTGGAGATTTGAAAATTAGTTGAGGAGTTCATTTACATTTCCAAATGCACAGTTTAATAGAATATATTTGGAAATGTGTGTTATCCAGTTTGGTTGGGGTTACTAGAATCTCGCAGCTCTTGTTTCTTCACAGCACTCTGAAGGTGACAAGAGTAGTATGCATCTGCTAACCACAGGTTTTATATTTTAGGGGGTCCAGAAATCACTTTGCAGCCTGGCACCCAGCCAACCGAACAGGAGAGTGTGTCTTTGTATTGCGCTGCAGACAGAACTATGTTCGAGAATCTCATGTGGTACAAGCTAGGCCCGCAGGCGCTGCCTATCCATTCAGGAGAGTTGCCCACACCTGTCTGCAAGAACTTGGATGCTCTTTGGAAAATGAATGCCACCCTGTTCTCTAATAGCACAAATGACATTTTGATCATGGAGTTCCAGAACACATCACTGCAAGATCAAGGAAACTACGTCTGCTTTGCTCAGGACAGAAAGACCAAGAAAAGACACTGTGTGATCAGACAGCTCACGGTTTTAGGTAAGGAGGTAACTCACTCAGACACAGTTGGAATGTCTTTCATGTAGCGCTCTCAGGTTCTCTGGAGAGATTATTGTCTCCTAGAGAGTTATGAAGTAGACTGGTGCATGCTTATCTTATTCACCAAAAGCCCCCGAGACAGATGAAGCAAGTAATGATTAAGTGATATGTTAAAAAGAAAATAACACACTTCTTTCTGACCCTGATGCTGGAATAATTCACTAGTAACTACAAGGGGTTAGCCTGAGTCGGGGAATTTCTGCCGTGTTCCTAGGCTTTCCTTTCTTTCAATGTACACATATCTGTTGAATGTCTCTTCTGAGCGAGGCTGCCAGCAGTTCCTGGTGATGAAAGATAGCCCAGGACAGCACAGATACCCACTGGGCAGGGGGAGCACACACGGTGAGGTCTCAGTGTCCATGAGGATAGGAATTATTTTTTGGTTTGTGCTTTGTAAAAATTCCGTCATAGAATGTGGTTGCACTAAGTACGTACTCAATAAGGTAGATGCTGCCTGCGAAGTGTACTGATTGGGTTTTCTAGGATGTTAAAGGGGTGGGCTACTGTGGTGAATACCTGTACTTCTGGATTAATGTTGTCCAGCCATAGTTCAAAGACAAGGAGATGATCATTTTAGTGAGAAGATACCTTTGCAACTTGCCTGTGCAATCAATCATTTAACCTGTGCCAGAGGCAAAAGCTGTATAGCCAAGACACTGTTTCTTGAGAAATTAGGCAAAGGGATCTGTGTGTGTATGTGTGTGTGTGTGTGTGTGTGTGTGTGTGTGTGTGTGTGTGTATGTGTGTGTGTGTGGTGGGGATGGGTGTTGTTCTGAGTCCTACTCCTCTATCATCTTCATGTTTTAGTCTCCCTTTCCAGTTCCTAAGGACTCCAGGTAGTCTTTGTTCTTTATTGTAATGAAGAGGAACTGCCCCAGTAAACTAATCTGTACCAAGGCCTAAGTGGAATAATGTCTTCTTCAGAGTCCTTGGTGTGTTTTAAGACTTCTCAGACACTAGGCTAGCATTTGCTGAAATTATGATTCAAGTAACAAAATAAGAGGCGTTTGGGGATAGAATTATACCTAGGGCCCCTCAAAGATCATCATATATATGGTGATGCTTTTCTCTTCACTTTATTGTCGATCTGGCTTTAAACCACTATTAGAATTCAGAAAAGGACATAAAGGAAGAGACAGTTTGGCATGCCCAGAAACTGTGTGCTTACAATGAGCTTCTTTGCTTCCCAAAGGACTTCTAAATTGTTTTCAAAAAATAATTCTTAGAAATGAACTAACTAGAATCCAGTCCATTTGCTTAAATACCATTGACAGTCATCATTGAGCTAATCCTGTTTCATTCAATATTGAAACAGATTCTTTCAGCAGGATTCCTTTTGATATTTATTTAGTTTGGACAAGATCATTGAATATCATTTTATTTGTAGGAAGATAGTAAAAGCTCTGCTGTTTATTTGATCAAATGTCAGCTGAATTCAATATCTTTAAATCTGCAACTTTTCTTAGAGGGTTGTTTTTCTGTTAGTGTTTTAGTAGAAGGAGCATGGGACTGTTTTTTTTTTTTTTATTTTAGGTTCTTAGTATTTTGTAATATTTTACCTGTTTAGTTAAAGGGATTTGGACTAGTTGTCTAACCCCATTAGTTACAGTAATTTGTATAATGACTCATGTTCTCATTTTGCCTATCATAAAATGATAGTGAGCCAGTCACAGAAATAGTACAAGTGGGCTTTTTAAAAAAGTACTAAATAAATATGAAACTTTCTTTGTAATTTGAATTATACTAAAGTTTTATACTTGGAGATAAACATGGCTGGGTTCCAGGGTGTGTCACTGGCCAAAACTTTCATGGGAGGGGAGTTGTTTCTGATTAGAGGAACAGTCCATAAAGGTGACCATCTGACCATCTTGCTTTTCTGATGTATCACCAGCTCAAATTCCTCATGTAATTGTTCAAAGAGATGCAGTAATCCATCTTTAATAGCTGGCTCATGTGTTTCATTTAGCTTTACTCAGCTAACTGGACTGTTACCAACTTTTGTGCATTTGCAGTTTAGTAAATTGAAAATTCGAGTAAGTTTTGATGATGTAATATACTGAGAGTAATGCTGTTTCAAAAGTTTGAATTAAATATGCCATGAATCTCTTTTGGTGGGCACAGAGCGCATGGCGCCCCTGATCACAGGCAATTTAGAGAATCAGACAGCAAGCATTGGTGAAACCATCGAGGTCTCCTGCACAGCGTCTGGGAATCCCTCTCCACAGATCATATGGTTTAAAGATAATGAAACCCTGGTTGAAGACTCAGGTGAATAGAACATTTATCTCTTTTTGGTTGTAGAAGTTTCTGGAGATATTTATCTAAAAGGTCCTGTTATTTCATGATTTGTTCTGAGTGAAAAAAAGAAAATAGTATTTGTTTTCATGGTCTGGCTCTTTTCATCGACTGAGAGTCAGACATTTCAGAGCTTTGTGGGATTCTTTGGAAGCCGGGGGGGTCCTAAGCTAGCTGACTTTGGAATTATATAATAGCCCATGATAAAGGGCAGGATTAATTTATTTAGATTTTGGTTTTGAGGCCATCCTCAATAGTACTCTGGGGTTACTTCTGGTCATGTTGAAGATCCATAGGCAGTGCCAGGGATTGAACCGGGCTGGCTGCATGCAAGACTAGCATCTTCTCTGTTGTATCATCTTTTCTAACCTGTCCAAAGGCAGCATTTATAGTTAACATTTGTTTCCGGAAAACTCCACCAGAATACCTCACAAATAAAACTGATCATTTCCTCTCTCTCTCTTAGGCATAGTACTGAAAGACGGCAACCGGAACCTCACCATCCGCAGGGTGAGGAAGGAGGATGAAGGCCTCTACACCTGCCAGGCGTGCAGTGTTCTTGGGTGTGCCAAAGTGGAGGCTTTTTTCATAATAGAAGGTCAGTGGGGACTTATCAGTGTACTGAGTGGTTTTCAAAAATTAGCTTGTACCTTAAGTATACTCATATACTTTGGGTGGTTTACAGGTTATCTTTTATATCCTTTATAAAAATTCAGCTATAAGTATATATATATCACATATATATACACATGTATGTACATATATATACATACTTGTAGCGAAATTTTTATAAAGGATGTAAAGCACATATGGATAATATATATTCATATATATGCAGTATATCTGAAATATATATGTTTATAAATATTAACCATAAAGCATGGTTAAAGTTATGTGAGTGCTGCTTGCATCATACTTCTTATCCCTGCTATTCTCATTTTAGAGCAATTCTTAGCAGTCTGAGTAAACCACCTCTTTTCCCAGATTCTTTGATTTGAATGGCTCCGTTAATTTATTATGGAAATGTTACCTCTATATTTGCTTAGGATAACATTAGAATTCCTCTCTCATCATGAAAATTAGTATCCTGGAGATAGATTCAAAGGCTTACAATTTTTTTGTTTTGTTTTAAATTTATTTTTTATTGAGTCACTGTAAGATACACACATCTAAAGCTGTTCATGCTCTGGTTTCAGTCATGCAATGTTCCAGCACTCATCCCTCCAACAAGTGTACATTGCCCACCACCAGTGACGCCAGTTTCCCTCCTACCCCCCACCCCAGCTTGCCTCTATGGTAGGCACTTCTCTCTCTCTCTCTCTCTCTCTCTCTCTCTTTCTCTCTCTCTCCCTCCTTTTGGCATTATGGTTTGCAATACAGATACTGAAGGATTATTATGTTTGTTCCATAATTCTTGCACAATTTACATTGCACTAAAGATAATTAGGATTTATTTGATTTATTTGTGAACAAGAGACTAGAGGGTTTTTTTTGACATGGACAATTAATTTGGGGTTCTGATGTAAATGGGAAAGGCAACTTGTATATACATATATATATATACATACATATATGTATATATATGCAGGAGTGATGGGATATTGGGCATTTTTTTCAGCTGGGAAAGGTAATTGAGACAGAATATTTTATCTTCAGAAGGGATTGGCTATGTCATCAAAAAACAAAAGCAAAAAACCACCAGGGGAACAATGAAGCTGTTTTATGCAGACGAAGGAGCAGTGTACAAGGGAAGAACAAGGGTGATGGAGAAAGGGGTGGATTCCTTTGGACTCACCTAACTTCCCCCTCACAGCATACATTTCAGCCTCTTTAAACCGACTCCTTTCATCTTGTCTGTATTGCCACAGGTCGCATATCAATGCCTTGTAATGTTTTCAGATATGTAGACTTATTATCATTTCATAAACTGCATTTGCAAATAACGATTTCAAGTGCCTGAAATAATAATTTCAAGCAACACAGATTTGTTATTTCCAAAGTGTTGTATGTTGTAGGACACAAGATACTCTCAGTTCTCCCCCATGCACTGTGTTGCCTCCGTTATTGCTGGTTACCTGTACAATGCACAGAAGTTCTATTCACGTTCTCACTTGAAGATTAAGAAAGACAGGTAGACATTTAATGGTTTTTTTCTAGGTCCCCAAATGTCAATATGGGAACATTTACACATAAATTTATATGTACAGGGAAATTTTGAACTTTTTTTTTTTTCGTTTTGGGTCACACCCAGTAATGCACAGGGGTTACTCCTGGCTCTGCACTCAGGAATCACTCCTGGCGGTGCTTAGGGGACCATATGGGATGCTGGGAATCGCACCCGGGTTGGCTGCGTGCAAGGCAAACGCTCTACCCACTGTACTATCACTCCAGCCCTGAATTTTTTAAGTTTTATGGCGAATATTTGAATTTCTCTGTATAAGTAGAGTGACTTCAGTAAGACTACCAGAGAAACAAAATCTATTTCCAAATATCCTTGTTGCTTAGTCTCTCAGCTGTTAATTACTTATCTTTCTACCTTCCTGAGCCGGCCATGGGCACATTTGATCCACACTGCACTCAGTCATTGGGAGGCCCTGAGTGATAATTGCTTCCTTATCACCTCTTTGCTAATCACTCTTAAGTTGAAAGCCTTCTCTGGTGTTTCATTTCTCTCACTCAGAGCTGTCCTCTGGAGCCCTCAGCCTCGGTAGTTTTCTCTGCCAATCTCTGCTTTCTTTTTTTTTTCTCTCTTCTATTTTCTTTCATAGTGATTTTAAACAAATTGCTAGGTCATGTGGGATGTGGCCGACTTGGCTTCTCTCCTCCCACGCAAGATCAGAGCAACAGCTGCCTGGTGGGGGCCAGACCTGGCATCAGCGCCACCATCCCAGTGACTTTTGCGTGCTCTTGATGAAGTAGTGTAAGCTTTCTGGCCTCTTTCTCCATCTGAAAAGTGAGCATTATTGAGAAGATGAAGTGGGGTGAGATTGTTCAATTGATGAGAACCTAATTTAGTGTGTGGTCATGAGTAGTTTTCTGAGCAAGCGCTACATTTATTTCATTATTTCCCTGCTTTTTTGTTGTTGTTGTTGTTGTTGGGGGGACATGCCTCACCGTCCTTAGGGCTTACCCCTGGGTTTGTGCTCAGGAATTGCTCCTGGTCTTGCCCTAGGGACTGTTTTGGGCACCAGGGATTGAACTTGAGTTAACCACATGAAAGGCAATTGCTTTACCCACTGTATTATTTCTCCAGCCTTTCCTGCTTGGTTTCTTAAATGATTCCTTCCAAAGCCGTATACTAGACATTTTCTGCCAATAAAAACTTTCCTTTTCTATAGAGCACAATCTGCTTTCTTGCAAATATTGCTCTTCCTTCAGATACTTCCTCTGGTCTTTTAAAATCTATCTATCTCTGTTTATTTACACACAAAAAATGGATTTTGGGGCTACACTCATCTGTTTTTGCTCAGAGAGCTTACTCCAGGCTCTACTTGGGGGGTCACTCCTGACGGTGCTTGGGGGACCATAAATGTGGTTCAGGGTTGGAACCAAAGCCTGCTACATGCAGGTCTGGTGCCCTACCTCCTGTCCTATCTCTCCAGCCCCAGGACTTAGTATTTTTTTTTTTATCTTTAATGACTTTAGCATTCCACTGTTGTAGGTTTTCATGAGCGTCATTTTGAAAATTTAATTATCCGTGCAAAAGGTGATAGATTCTATTCAGTTTTTGGAGTTCTTGTCTTGTTGATAAGCAGGAGCTCTTGCTTTCATGTGGTGTCTTATAGCAGAAGCTGTGATTTTTAACTGTGATGCTCATTCAATTGTGTCATTCCAGGCGCTCAGGAAAAGACAAACTTGGAAGTCATCATTCTAGTGGGTACGGCAGTGATTGCCATGTTCTTCTGGCTCCTTCTTGTCATCGTTCTTCGGACTGTTAAGCGGGTAACGAGAATATTTCCCTTGTGTCTCATGCACATTGGTTTTCATGATTAATGAAAGCTGACTGAGGCTCTTTGAGTCGTTTCTCCCCATTGTTTTTGGCTCAATGGGCACAATTTTATTTCAATACAATAACATTCTTGCCCACTCGCTTTTGGCTGGACCACTGGGTTTTAATTGACAGAAGCTACTAGAGGAGAAAAAGGGCTTGGTCTTGTGTAATTAAGATTTGAAAACTTCATTTGAGCTCATTTGGGAATGGAGGGGACATGGGAAGCAGAACTATAATAGGACTATTCTCAAATACCATGAGTTTTGTTAGAAAATGAGACCTCGGGAATGGGGTGCCTGTAAACAACAATCATAAGCACATAAAAACAACAGCCAAACAACAGCATGTGTATGACTGGAAGGAATAATGCTTTCCAGGCCAATGGAGGAGAACTGAAGACAGGCTACTTGTCCATCGTCATGGATCCAGATGAGCTTCCCTTGGACGAGCACTGTGAACGCCTGCCCTATGATGCCAGCAAGTGGGAGTTTCCTAGGGACCGACTGAAATTAGGTATGTTCTCAAGGAATAGTAGATTTCCTAGGCCATCTCTTCTTTATGAGAATGACAAATCCATTCTATGCAAATCCATTCTATGCAACGGTTTACATTGTCCACTTAGTCCCTTAGATTTAGAGTTCTGTGTAGTTATCCAATGCAAGGCATCAGGAGAGTGAAAGTGGAGGTTTTGGGTGGCTCTTTTTTTTTTTTTTTTTGCTTTGGGACTACATCTGGTGGTGGTGCTCAGGGGTCACTCCCAGCAGTGCTTGGGATCAAATCTAGGCTGCCTGCATGGAAACGTGTGCTAAGTTTGTTGAGCTATCCCTCTGACTACAAGGGGGAGATGTTAAATAATGAGCTCAGAGCAAATTACCTGCTTCCAGTTAACTGGTCTGTTCATGTTGAATTGGGGTGTGAGGTCACCCAACCTCTTGGGAATCTTCACGTGTCACTGGTGGTATAATCTAAATTTTGGTGTTGACACTGTTGACTAGGTAAGCCTCTGGGCCGAGGTGCCTTTGGCCAAGTGATTGAAGCAGATGCCTTTGGAATTGACAAGACAGCAACTTGCAAGACGGTGGCTGTGAAAATGTTGAAAGGTAAAAAGGAAAATTCCATGATTATGTATTTATCTGTTTTATCCAAGCTTTTACCAGATCTAAAGATTGTATCAGTCTGTGCAGTTAGGTGAACCCACTAGCCTAAGCATACAGCTGGCCTAGACTGGTGCCTTTATGGTGCAAACTGGAAGTTTCTCTTTAATTGCCTGAGACCAGGGTGTGTTAACTGACAAGCAAAGTTGGAGGTGGATTTTAGCATGTCACACTCCCCTTTCCCTCCCACCCACCTATTGATAACTCCCCACTTTGCTTGGGAGTCCTATCGCATAACTTGTATATTATTTAGTGCCTATTACTTAGTGCATGGCTTGTATGTTATTTAGTGCCTGGCTAGCGGACAACAATACCTTGGTTATATCAAAATTATTTCTTAATAGATTATGGTGCATTCATAGGTATTTCTAGGCCCTCTAGAAGCATGGAAAGAAATTTGATATAGCATGGCAAATGTAAAAGTTTTTCACGTATGAAATATAATCTGCAAAATAATGGTGGTTGGCTTAGAAACAAAAGGTTATAGGTGAAGTTTTAAAATTTAAAAGTTTTGTAAAGTGTTAATCCTAATAGTAATAACAGGATGCTGCCATTTTCATTTGGGACAAGGATGCTTTAAAAACTCTGCTGCAACTGTGATGGGCTTTCACTGATGGAAACCATGTTCCTCACCCCTTGTCAATGGGTCTTATACATTTTTATCTCTTTTATTTTTCCTGCTTTCCCTATGGTCCAGGCGGGTATGTAATCTAGAAGTAGCTCTTCAGGGCCTGTGGTATGAGTGATGTTTGGAAACTGTCCTAGTCTGGACAGGCTTAAATTGAGAGTCTCATCGTCATCAGCCTCATGTGCCAATTGACCTTGCCAGCTGGCCTTTGATAAGCTTCCTGTGCAGATTGGCTGGAACTGCAGCATAGCCCCTAGCCTACGAGGATGTTTCCTACATGGTGTTGCTATTTTACAATGAAGTATTGAAATAATTAGGCCTTAAGAAGCAGAGTAAACCTGATCTATGAAAATCCCAGTTTTGTCAAAGAAGAAAATCTGGGCTAACTCCAGCTGCAGATGTAGTTTCCACTTTGCAAAAGACTTCACGATGGACTCCATTAAATAGCAATCATTCTGGGTGCACTTACAATTTAAAACTAACTTTGATAGAAATGCACCTAGTCCATAACTTGGTGTAGAGCGGTATTCTCACTGGAGGTATGTTGCATAGACGTGTACAGTGTACCTCCGTCCTCCAAAGGTCATGCCTGTATTTGTGACTTCCCTCTCTGCCCCGTGTTTGTAGAAGGAGCAACACACAGTGAGCACCGAGCCCTCATGTCTGAACTCAAGATTCTCATCCATATTGGCCACCATCTCAATGTGGTTAACCTTCTAGGTGCCTGTACCAAACCAGGAGGTGAGTATCTATGGATAGTTCTGGTTGCCTGGTTTTGGCTTTAGCATCCCTGCTGATAGTTGAGGGATGCCACAAAGTTTCTGTAATTTTGGTAACTCAGGATGATATGATAGATTGGTGGATAGAAATACATATCATGGCGATTTAATGGGTTATTTTAGATTCTCTTAGAATTTCCTGTGAATTGAGCAGCACTGCATCATGATATAATTTGTTACTGGTGAAGTAGGTGTTCAAACTGGAAGCCCAACTCTGCATCCCAAAGACCTTGAAAGCAAGGGCCCTTGGAAGTAGCTTCCCCTAAACTAGAGTCATCTTTTGTGATGGTGTGAAAAAACAAGTGTGGATTTTCTTCTGTAATGTGGATTAATCTGTTGACGACAGAAAGGCTGCCTACAAGAGAATTGTGATGGGCAGATTTCTGTGATGCTGTCCCCAGTGGCAGGTTATAGCCTCTTCTATGATGTTTCGGTAGACTTTGGTAATCAAGGAAATAGAAACAGGAGTGGAAATACTTTTTTCCTTTTTTTGACATGCTGTGTGGTTCACAGGGCCACTCATGGTGATTGTGGAATTCTGCAAGTTTGGAAACCTGTCCACCTATTTAAGGAGCAAGAGAAATGAATTTATCCCCTACAAGGTTAGTCTTTCTTAATTCTGGACATGCTGTAAAAATGGAGGAAAACTTAATGTGACATAGCTTAAGCTTTTAATTAAAATTCTGTGAAAATCTTGTGAGGAAATTTTACAGTCTCCTTCGGCTCTCCTAACAGCGTCTTTTACCTTCCAGGGACTATCTGATTTTCATGCTTTATTTTTATGGCGCCTAGTCCATGGTAGATGTTGCCAGAAAAGGGCAGAATGTGGACATGATTCAGGAAGAGGATAGTTGAGGAGGGGAAGATAGTGTTGGATTATTATTTTTCTCTCCAAAGCCATATTTGGCTCCATGTAATAGAAATTCCTCTGTAACAAGGACACTGATGCTCAAAGTATGTCTGAGGTGAAACTTGAAACAAGAAATTTAACTATTTAAAGAAAGAACTATGAGGGCTGGAGACATAGTAGTGGGGTTAAGACACTTGTCTTGCAGTCAGTCAACTCAATTCTATCCCAGAACTGCTAGAACCACCTAGAATCACCTCCAGATGTGATTCCTGGAGGAATTTATCTTAAGTCCTTTTTTAAAGGAGTCAGGTAAAACAAACAACAACAACAAAAAGGAGTTAAGATTTTATGGAAGAAAATCCAGTATATAGAACACATGTCCAAAATTTCTGCTATTAGACTACATGATCTGGGAATGTTCTCTTTATTTTTGTTTTGAATGGCTATAGTTTACTCTGTTTTAGAGATCTGTGTTGTATTCAAGGAGTTTGTTCACATACTTCTTCGTAGAGCAAAGGGGCACGATTTCGTCAAGGGAAAGAATATGTTGGAGAAATCACTATGGACCCCAAACGGCGCTTGGATAGTATCACTAGTAGCCAGAGCTCAGCCAGCTCAGGATTTGTTGAAGAGAAGTCCCTCAGCGATGTGGAGGAAGAAGAAGGTACGTCTCATTGCTTCCTCCAAAGTTAACACATGTTCTACAGGACCAGAGAAGGTGGCAGGGGGTTATGAGGAATTTTGTCATGAAAGAAGCTCAGTGCAATCTGTGATCAAAAAAGATGTGAATTTCTTGTCTGCTTCCACAGAGACTTCCCCAAAGTGAAGTGTGTACTAGGTGGTGAACTACGCATGTATTTCTACCCCATCGAAGTCCATTGCCCCATAATGACCCAGCAGCAGGCGAATACCCAGTCAATTGTCTCTAGAATGTTGGTTATATTTTATTAGCGGGCATGGCTCAGTGCTATGTTCCAGAGGATAAAAGTTACTCTCTGGAGGTTTGTTAACCTCCCCATTGCCTGCCCTACTATTCAGCCCTACATTACTTCACCAGCCACAACAGAGGTTTTTGAGTTAAGCATGCCCAAACTTTTCCAAGGCAGTTCAGTGTGCTGTGTCTAGCCTCCTACGTGACTTATCAAGTCTCCTTTCAGCCTTCCTTTCTCAGAAAAGCCTTGGTAATTTTGCTTTTCTTTATCCAGTTATGCCTCCCATGATATTTCAGAACTCCTTACAAGTAAATCTGTGCTCTCTGCTAAACTTCCAGTTCCAAGATACACTTTCTCTGGCTCCTTCAGAAGGAGAAGAGTCTGTCCAGTGAATGCAGAGCGGGGTGTTACTGACACCTGGCTCCCCGAGAGGTGTGAGCTTAAGAGCCCAGTTAGGGAACAGAAAGAAAACCCGTTCTGTTGCCCTTGACCTGTCACCGAAAGGACTCCAATCAGACTTCTTTCCCTGAGAATTCAAACCAGCAGTGTGACACTGGAACTTGGTCTAGAAAATGTGGGGAGGTTGTGTAGATCTCACGTGATTGGGCCCACACTCAGTGCCTCTTCCCTGTGACTCACAAAATAGTGACCAGTAAAGAGAAAACTATGGATTGAGCCAGGAAGCTGACATAGAAAAGTTGGCCTGGAATTGTGTCTCCATTTCCTCATTTAAACAAAGATGGAATTTAAATAACTGTTCACTGAGAACCCTGTAGTCTTATGCAAAGAAAGAGCACCAAGAAAAAGTTCTCAAAATCTTTTTACTACTTAACAAGGTTATTATTACAACTGACTTTGCTTACAGTGGTGTTTATCAAAGAGTGGAGCCACTTCTTCTCTGACTAAAATTGAGACACATCAATGCCTTTATGTCGATACCACCAATTTACATAAATCCATCTTTCTCCTTTTGTTCCTATCTTCTTGCATTCATATCACAAGAGGAAAAAGCATCTTCCTCACGAGCCAGATTAAATGTGTTTACAGCACTTTCTCAGCTAGAAAGTGAGAGAAAATGTATTTTTGGTATTTTTAGTTATCCGTTGTAGATTATAGTTTGACCTTTGGTCTTTGTCCCAGGACAAAGCCTGGAGAGAAAAGATCCAATGACCCTGAATATTGTTTTCTTTTTATAGTTCTTGACATGGAGCTATTGTTTATCCCTCTGGGTACATTTGGAGAAGAAAAAAAAAGAGCCAAACAAAAACTCAGGAGTTTAAAACAATAAATTTGTTGGAAAAATATTCTCTTTCACTTCTGGATTAGCTGGTTCTACTTGGCAAAAAAAAAGTTAATAATTTGCTGTGGTAGGGTGAAATTAATAATACTGTGATTCAGCACATTTATAGAAGACAGCGACATTGTCTCTCTGCTTCTGTTTCCCTATATTTAACTCTCTTGAAAATTATTGTTACTCTAATGAATTTAGGAAAAAAATAGCACTGGTGGGTGGAAATACTGATCTCTGCCCTCCTGTATTTTCTGACAGTTTCTGAAGATCTATATAAGAACTTCCTGACCTTGGAACATCTCATCTGCTACAGCTTTCAAGTGGCTAAGGGAATGGAATTTTTGGCCTCAAGGAAGGTAAGATGGTTCAATGGGAAGCAGAGAAATCTCTGATCTGAAGAGATCACAGGTTTGAAAATAGGATATGTAGTAACAGCCACTGGTGTTTGTTTGGGACTGTAATTTATTCACCACTTTTCAAAAATCTCTATTTGGAAACCCTATTTCTGCTAATAAAGTGTGGGTAAAGATTTCAACAAATTATTTAATGTGTAAAATACTTACGGAGCTTCTTCTAGGTTCAGGCATTCTGCTAGGCACTGAGAAAACTGTCACCGAACAGGCAAACCTCTTCACCTTTATGAAGTTTACATTCTGGTGAATGGAACAAATAGTAAAGAAGAGAAACAAGTCAAATCCATGGTTAGATCAGACGGGAGTAAATGCTGTGGGAACAATAAGCAGGAAAGGCTTATATTGTATACATTTGTGGTATGTTTGTGCATGCATATACATCTGTGTTTGTGTACATCAATTTCAAACAAAGTGGACCAGGAAAGATTTGACATTTGAGCAATGACCTTGGAAGAGGTGAGGCACTGAAGTTTGCAGATATGTTGGTGTGAGAGAGTCTATTTTTAATTTATTTTACATTCATCACTGTCCATCAAAAGGTATTTGTTGGGAGTATAATTAGAAAACAGGAAGGATAGACTTTAGATGAG
The DNA here is from genome assembly GCF_027595985.1 of Sorex araneus. Classification (NCBI taxonomy): domain Eukaryota; kingdom Metazoa; phylum Chordata; class Mammalia; order Eulipotyphla; family Soricidae; genus Sorex; species Sorex araneus. The sequence continues at coordinate 182,689,477 of NC_073306.1, read as the reverse complement.
AGCGATTAAGAGGGCTAAAATTAGAAAAGTGGGCCAAACAAAGGCCGAAGTGGGGACGTGACAAGTTACAAATATTCCCAAGGTGGTAAACACAACAGTGTCACCTCTCTGGAATGGGAAACATGGATGGTTTCACATGAAGCAAAAGTACTCAAAATCAGTTCCAGGAAAAATGATCAGTTGATATGATGCATGTGTCGCACCCTACTGCAAGAAGGAAAAACAATGGTTTTGGTTTTCTGAATTAAAACAAAATTGACAGCCTCTTTACTTTTCTGTAGTTTCAAGCTCCTTCTAGCATCCAGATCCTGGGGATCTCAGGTGTTTCTATGCCAAGGTCCTTGTCATTTTGCTCATAACAAACGGGAAAGGAAAGAACTGGGATATTTTGGGATTTATGTAAAACAGAGAGAAGAGGTATTTACTCTCCTGTTAAATTATGATTTATTTTATTATTGCTGTTCCTTGGGGCTGGAGCGATAGCACAGCGGGTAGGGCATTTGCCTTGCACATGTCCTACCTGGGTTCGATTCCTCTGTCCCTCTTAGAGAGCCTGGCAAGCTACCCGTGGCATATTCAATAAGCCAAAAACAGTAACAACAAGTCTCACAATGGAGATGTTCCTGGTGCCTGCTCGAGCAAATCGATGAACAACGGGATTCCAGTGTTACAGTGATACAGTGATTGCTATTCCTTAAGGACAGAATCTACTATTTCGTTTTCTTTTGGTTTGGGGACGGAAGTGGGGTGATGGGGGAACCTCTGCATCTACCAGGCGATTTCTGGTTGTTGGACTGAAAAGGAAGCTCTTTTGTTAGAGACAATGTAGGATGAATTGTTTGTTGTTTCAAGAATCCCATCCTGCTCAATAGTCTTATCAATATGCTTTAAATATGTCTCATTCAGGAGAAAGCAACATTAAGATGGGAGGCACAGGAGCTCAGGACTGGGAGACTCATCCCATTTCTCCTTCAATGACTTAATTATCAGTTAATATTTTATTTTCATGTGTTTCTTGTTTTTAATCCTAATCTATCTAAAGCTTCTTGGTAGTAGGAAATTCTTATGAAGATAGAGGATATAGACAGAGGCACTAGAGTGGAAAAGCATAAAAGAAAATTAAAGGAGCATTCAGATTTATAAAGTATATCAGAGTCAGTTTGAGTATTGAAGAGACTCACATTGCTTTAATAGACCTTGATGAAAATTCAGCACTTTGGCCACAAAACGGGTTCCTCTGGGAAGTGTTTATCAGAGCCCATCCTTCGTCCTGTGACCTATGAAATGGTGAAACCAATGAAGGGTACCGTACCAAGAAGAGCTTCTTGTTTCTGATTTCCAAGCACTCATTCAAAATAAAAAATATTTTGGGGCATCCTTTAAAGATGTCTCCTATCTGTATATGGTGCTGGGGAAAAGGGATGTGTGGGTGTGACCAGAAGCACATTCTTAATTGTGTCGAAGAGAAGTCTATTTATGACTTCATACCATAACTCAGTTATTTAACTCCCAAATAGGATGTTGTTTATGGAATAAACAGCTGTGTACCTCAAGACAAGTCACAGACTTTCTTCCTGAAGTGTTGATAAAAGATATTAACCAAGTCCTTGTTAATCAACAGTTGGTTTTCTGATGGAATTATTTTTTAAAGCATGAGGTCACAGCAGATGTAGAAATGATCAGCTGTGTTGAGACCTAATGCACCCTCAATTTTTTTTTTTGCAGTGTATCCACAGGGACCTGGCAGCACGAAATATCCTCTTGTCGGAGAAGAATGTGGTTAAAATCTGTGACTTTGGCTTGGCCCGAGATATCTATAAAGATCCAGACTATGTCAGAAAAGGAGATGTAAGTATCAAAGATGAACTCAGAGACCAATGAAATAGCAGAATTCAAACTTTTTAGCATACTTCCAGCCCTGTATTCAGGAGCAAGGGAAGTTTTTTCTTCTAATAGTTGCTAAGTTGACTGAGTCTTGGATTTGTATTCTTTTAGGCTCGTTTGCCTTTAAAGTGGATGGCTCCAGAAACCATTTTTGACAGAGTGTACACAATTCAGAGTGATGTGTGGTCTTTTGGTGTCTTGCTCTGGGAAATATTTTCCTTAGGTAAGTAATTTATTTTGTCCGCTCCATCCACACTCCAAATAGAATAAAAGTCAGTGGTCCGACTATGACTCATATTCTACCTTTATTGGGAGAATTTAATTGGAAGCATTGGACTGCAAAGTTCAAGCTTTGAAAAAAAAAGAAAAGAAAGAAAAGAAAAGGTACTAGTGATAAGGATGCTCAGGAGTCAGGCAAAGGACTTTCTAGAATAGAAGCAATCGCATCAAATAATATCCATCTCTGCTTTGTTTAGGTGCTTCTCCCTATCCTGGAGTCAAGATTGATGAGGATTTTTGTAGGCGATTGAAAGAAGGAACTAGAATGAGGGCCCCTGATTACACAACACCGGAAATGTAAGACTAAAGTATCTTTTTCCTTTCTTTTCTTTTCCACAGAAATTCACCCTGTCTAGACGAGTGTCCATTATAGACACATCATCCTTTGCACCTAGCTTGTTTTCTTCCCCTTTGAAGCCCTGCCTACTGACCTCACAGATGATCAATTATGTGTCCTCTATTACAGTTTTCTCTCTGTTTCATTATCTATTCCAACCAGTTGTTTTTTTTCTTTCTTTGGAGGAGGGGGGCCTCTCAAGTGCTTCTCCAGAGGCCCTGGAATCCAAGGGTAAATCTCAGCCAATAGGCTTGTGATTTAATACAAGGCTGTGAGGTTGTGATGCTGTTTGGGCCTTGTGGTACCAGGGTTACCAGGTTCACCCCTGCAGTGCTCAGAGACCTCCAGGGCTACATTCATCGATGCCCTTGTGGTCATCCCACCAGGGGACCAGGTGGTGCCAAGGATTAAACCCAGGTTGGGTGCATTTTAGGTACATGTGCTAGGCAGTGTATTATCTCCCAGCCCCAGTCAGTTCATTTTTATTTGAGCCTGATGAATAATGTTTTCACTGCATACTTGATCCTTCAAGTATAGGGTACTCTGCTTAAGTAGACACTTAAGTATCTCCCCTTAGCATCTTGGCTCCTGGTAGCCTCCTTGTAAGTGTTTACTCAGGCTTACGGTTATTTTCAGCATCAGATAGAAGTAAAGAAACTATTAGTGACTTCAGTATTTTGCTTTTCTAGGTACCAGACCATGCTTGACTGCTGGCATGGGGAGCCCAATCAGAGACCAACATTTTCAGAGTTGGTGGAACATCTAGGAAATCTGTTACAAGCTAATGCTCAACAGGTTTGTGAGCATCCAAAAATTGTTGCAAAAAATACTTATGTGCTCTGTGCTCCTCTGCTGCTGAGAACTTGGCTTATGCTGTCACATTGTCCTCTCAGCCTGTGAACCAGGAGCTGTATTCTTCCAGATCTAAGCAATAGCACTTTCCTAAAAGCTTGCAACTACTCTGTTACACACATGAGACCCTAGTTCATATCCTGGGAGATCTAAACTCTAGTCACTATCTCGTTTTTGTTAGATTTTGATGCTCGTCTAGTGTGTGTGTGTGTGTGTGTGTGTGTAAAACCTAGTCGATTTCCATAATATCATAATAGATGGAATTTCAAGAAATTTTAATAGATTCTGCAGGCAATAGCACATCGAAACCAGGCAAAACAGTTAACCTTTTCCTCTTCCTTGGTAGTATTTTGGCTTTCTAACTTCCACCAGAGGATTTTAGAGTTGTAGCCTTCATCATTACCCAGTTATGTTTGTATGTATGTCTATATGTATGTATGTATTATGTATGCATGCATGTATTTATTTATTTTTGAACCACATCAGGCAGTTCTCAGAGCTTATTACTGTCTCTGCTCTCAGGAATAACTCCTGGTAGGACTCAGGGTAGTTTATGGGGTACTAGGGATTGAACCTGGGTCGATAGCTTGTACAGCAAGCTCCCCACTGGCAGTATTATCTCTCTGGGCCATTACCAAGCTGTTTAATCTCAGTCAGTGTCTCTTACCACATCAAAGAGTCAAGTCATTTTCCTCCTCCTGTCTGTCTTTTGGTTAGTTAGAGAACAACAGGTTGAATCTGTTTTATTAATTAAACTCTAAACCATTCAAAAGTATCCAGTTACCCTTTATTTTTTTTTCTCATGATGAAATTATGTTCAGTTGTGCAACCTTTCCTCAGAAGACCCATTTTTTCCTGCAAATTTATTGCTCATTCGTAGACTGTCATCAGTTTTTCCACTGCCTTGAATTGTAGCAGCTAAAATTGGATGAGGTGCCATTTAAAAGGCTGGGCCTGGCAGCTGAGATAGGCTTTGTGAAGAAATGATTTCTCAGCTTGGAGGCTCTGTGGCTGCGTCCAGGAGACATCCCGCCCTGTGTTCACTGCAGCACTGGTCTCGGAGGCCCCTGCCTTTACCCTTATTCATCCGGTTTGGCTTTTTGGCAGTGCTCAGGGACTAGTCCTGACTTTGTGCTTAGGGATCCAACCTGCCTCTGCGCTCAGAGGACCACATGCGATGACCAGATTGAAACCATTGCTGTAGCTGCCGCCACATGCCAGCAAGTTCCTTAAACTTCTGTACTCCCTGGCTTCCCATCTTGGTCTTGTAAGATCCCTCAGTATTCTTTCATCTCCACAGCCCTTTCCGGTGCCCTTCTGATTTCGACAAGTCACGTTTAAAGTTGTCTTAAAAAATTTCTCTGTCCAACCCTGACAGCAGCATAGCCCGTAACCAACAAGCCTCCCTCTGCAACAAAAAAGACTTTTTGAAGGGCTGAAGCCATAACAGTTGCATGCTGTTTATTGTTTCAGGATGGCAAAGACTATATTGTTCTTCCCATATCAGAGATTCTGAGCGTGGAGGAGGATTCTGGACTCTCTCTGCCTACCTCACCTGTTTCCTGTATGGAGGAAGAGGAAATGTGCGACCCCAAATTCCATTATGACAACACAGCAGGAATCAGGTACTGTCTAGGGCCAACATCCTGGGAGTGGGAGGAGGGCACGGGGGTGCTTCAAGGTCATCTTGGGGGAGGGTGGAAGGAAGACATTGTATAAAGTGGCTTAAAAGTCATGTCCACGTTTACCAAGAGCCCTCACCGAGCGCCCGAGTTGAGATTGCCACAAAGGCAAATACTTGTTAGCAAGGGCCGGGGTAGGTGAGTTGGTGCCCATCTGTGGCCCATATTGCTGCCATCTCCCCTTCCTTTCAGAATTCTAAGCCCCGCAGCTGCAAATAACTGGAATGCCAGAGTTGGTTAATCTCCAGCAAAAAGAGACAAGTTTTCCAAAGACATCTGTAGTTAAGTTACCCCCACATACTCTTTCATTAGCAAGGAAGTGTTGTCTGCATATATGAAACAGCACTCAGGGCCTGGCCAGCTCGGAGGCAGTCTGCCCCGGGGATGCGTGCTGAATTCGGCAGGACAGCCGTCTTCAGAAGTCCCTCCCAAGTCTGATTTTCAGCGTTTCGTTTGCCTGGCGGGACGTCCGGGCTTCTTGAGAACACGTGCACCACAGCCTCTTCCTGCTCTGTCCCACAGCTCTCAAGCCAGCGTGCTTCTCTCTCCTGGCACCTGTGCCCAAGGAAAGCGCTCAAGTGGGTTTCTACAATAGGATCAGAAAATCGCCTGTGACAAGTCGGAGGAAACTTCCCTTTGCTTTGTTTCTTCCCTGACCTTCCTGGGGTTCCCCTCCTGCCTCTCAGAGCTCAGCTGGGCTGGTTCGCCTTGCTGGCGCTAAAGGGGCAGCTGGAGCACTGATGAGTGGAAAGCTCATCAAGGGTATAAACCAAGAAGGGAGCCCCCTGCCCCCTGCCAAAAAAAAAAAAAGAATTTACGGCTTTTTTTTTTTTAAAGAGCTTTCCTTTGTATTATCAGATTTTGCCTCAGAGTTAGGCAAGGTGGAAACTTGATTACTCTGATGAGTTCTCGATCATCCTGTTTGATGTCGCTGTTGACCTTAGAGGCTTGGGGAGATTCCCTGGGGGCATCTTATATTGTGGTTAAAGAACCAGACTTCAGAGGCAAGTTGGACTGGCTTGGACCCCCTAGTCTGCCTCTTAGCAGCTGTGTGGAGAGATCACGTAACTTCTCCCTCAGTTTCCTTAACCTGTGAAATGAGGCGAGATCACCAGCATTCCTCGAAATGGATTATTTTGAGAAGGACATGTCGTAACTCATGTCTCGTCACTCAGCCAGACTCCAGAGACAGTGACTTTTCAGGGAGCTGCTGAAAACAGGTCTCTGCTATGAAACTAGTTCCTCTGAGCGCCTTCTCAAAGCTCATTTCTCCCCCAACAAGGAGGGCTCTCAGAAACAGTCATCTGGGCTGGAGATATAGTACAGTAGGGAAGGTGCTTGCCGTGCATGCAGCCGAACTGGGTTCCATTCCTGAAACCATACAGGGACCCCCACCCCCACCCCAAGCATCAGTAGGGGTCACTCCCTGAGCACAGAGCCAGGCATAGACCGAGAGCAATACAGGGTGTGTCCTCCCCTCCCAAAGTAAAGAAGAAAGGGTCATGTAAGGAGAATCAGTCCAGCTCTGTGCTTAAAACTTACTTGTTGGGCCGGAGAGACAGTATACTAGAGAAGGCGCTTGCCTTGCACATAGATGACCTGGGTTTGATCCCTGGCATCCCATATGGTCTCCTGAACCCCACCAGGAGTGATCTCTGAGTGCACAGCCAAGAGTAAGTCCTGAGCACAGCTGGATGTAGGCCCCCCCCCCAAACAAATAAGCAAAAATTCCTTGTTTATCTAGTCTTCTGGGATAGTAATTCTCTGGAAACATGATTGCGCTATTCTTTATCATTAAATAAGCCACTGGATCCTGAGCTATTTTCCTTCAGCTTTCTGTGCCCAGGGACCAGAGGACAGAAGCCCTTGTCAGCCTCTTGACTGACTTGGGCACTTTGTGTAGGGTGCTGAGAGCCGACGAAGTCATGTTTGTGCAGTGGAAGCACCAAACACAGTTCTGGAGCTGCACCAGGGCTGCGAACATTTATCCCCAGAAGCGTGCACACCACATGCCACCCTCGCAACACACCCTTGTGACACCACACCCCCGACACACGCCTGGCTCCAATTTTCTGTCTGTGCTTTTTTGAATTGGTCTTTCCAGTCCAGTTTCTCTTTCATCTGACCATAGCGTTAAAAGTCTGATAGAAATTGGAATCTTCTATAGAAATTGGAATCTTTTGTCTCCCTCCCGCCCCCGTCCCCCCTATCTTGTTTCCTTTTATAAAACCCAAGCCTCTCAGACCCCTTTTTAGTCATCTGGGCTGATAGAAACACTGAATGGTGGTATCTGTGTATGGCATACGTCGTTTTGATGCTCTCTCTTGGTGCTGCTTCCCTGGCGACAGAGAGATGAGGCTGGGGTGCCTCATGGGACGTGTTCTCCCCCTCTTTCCCAATGCTGGTCAAGTAGAAACACTGAGGCATTTGCTCCCTTGCTTCTTCCTTGTAAGTTTCGATTCCGTTGCATTATAAATAGAGCTAGACAGGGACATCTCAGTGGGAGCCAACTTCATGATTTGTTGTCCCTTTCAACTATTTAAAAATATTTGTTCAGTTTATTTAGAGAAGAGGCTGAGAGGTGTGTGGGGGAAGGGTTGCGTAGAGAAGGACCCCGGGTGTCTAGACTTAGCTTTCTGGCTAATCTGCCCTGAGGATCAGCTCTGGCCCCAAGTTTGCATGCTTCTGCAACAAAACACATATTAATTGGACTCATCTTTCTTTGAGGGACTGTGGAGGACCATCTGCAGTTGCTCCATCATTTCCCCTGGGAGTTTCACCTCCCATTTCAGCTGCTTATCAAAGATTTCTTTTCAGTGCTGTCCCAGAGAAAGGTTCTGGCACATTCCATTTTCTTCATGTTGGCTAAATTGCTAGTGGTGATTAAATGCTCCTTGTAGATTGATGCCTTGAATAGCCTGCTGGCTGGATGTTCCTGCTCTTGGCTCTGATATTGGGCTGCTTGAAGCAAAACTTTGATTTTCCACCTTTTTTCCATCTCACACCCCTTGCTTCTTTATGGGTCGGTTCACATGCAGGAGAGAGCAGTGCTTTTACACTAAGTGCTTCATAAAGATGGGAACAATCACATCCCACTGTTCTTTTCTTTCTTGCTACCTTTGCAAGAGGATCATGGTGGGGTATGGTCAAATAAACAAACCTGGACATGGAAGTTAGTCTATGAAGATCTAAGTTTGAATTCCAGTTTTTTGTTTTTGATTTTTTGCTTTTTGGGGTCACACCTGGCAATACACAGGGGTTACTCCTGGTTCTGCACTACTCAGGAATCACCCTTGGCGGTACTCAGGGGACCATATGGAATGCTGGGAATCGAATCCTGGTTGGCCGAGTGCAAAGCAAACACCCTACCCGCTGTGCTATTGCTCCAGCCCCTGAATTCCAGTTTTAACCCTTTCTAGTGGCTTAGCATACTTATCTCCAAACAGGAAGTAATTTTTTTTGGGGGGAGGACACCACTTTCAGTGATAGTCTGGGGCTAGAAGGGCCACATCCAGTAGTGATTGGGGGCCACACAATGCTAGACATCAAACCAAAGTCTTGAACATGCAATGTGTATGCTGTATCTATTTGAACCACATTATGGCCCCTAGTAACTGAAACATGCACACACACACACACATGCACACATACATACACATACATAACTATTTTATATTCTATGAAGAGAAGATACAACATCTGTGGAAATGCTTCATCAGCTGAGAAGGACCATGCAATTTTTGGAGTTATTGGACTCAGCAGTCAAGCAGCTAGCTTTTATAAGGCAGTTGCATTATTGCCCAAGACACTGGCCCAAGAATCTTTGGAATCTGTGCATTTCTCCAAACCCTGTGTGCATCATTTTCTTTAATTAGGCAGCCTTTCTCTCTCCTCTAGATAAATGATCTCTCTCCTCTCTCTAATTGGTCTCTCTGCATTTACCCTTACCCATCTGAGCAGTCTTCTAAAGTGCATATTTGACTGTGATCTCATGTTGAACATTTTTCAATGGACGCTCATGACCCTTGAAGTCATGGTCCAGGTATTCCTGTTACATGATTTTGGACAGGTTCCTTGGCCTTGTTCTTGATCCTTCCCCTCCTCACCCCCAGGAAAGCTTTGTTTTAATTTAATTAATTAATTTGTTTTGGGGGCCACACCTGGTGGTGCTCCGGGCTTACTCCTGGCTCTGTGCTCAGGGATCATTCCTGGCCTGCTTGGGGACCTTATGGGGTGCCAAGGATCAAACCCAGGTCAGTTGCATGCAAGGCAAACACCCCACCCATTGTACTGTCTCTCTTGCCTTGCCCTCTTTATGTCTGAGTCTCCTATGAAATGGGAACAAGAATATCCCATCACAAGGTTCTTGAGAAGCCTGGTGTGTATTTTCAGTAAAAGATTATCTGAATGGGTGAATGAATGAAAGATAAACTATGGTACTTCTGCTGTTTGACCAATACCACTTTTAGGAACTGGGCTTAGGAGAATGTGAGCTTTGCTTTCTCTGTCCAGTTTTTGAGAAGTTTCCTCAGTGAAGCTTTCACTGGTAAATGTCATTCTTCTCTAGAAGAGAAGGAACCAGACTTCTCTGGCAGAGAAATGACTTGTGTTTCATTCTTTATTTGATCACAGAAGACACAAGAGCTAAGTACTATAACCAGAAGGTTGCCTGGGCAGGAAATCTGCTGCAATGAGAGTGAAGAATGTGTTGCCTTGCCTATTTGACCGTGCATCTGGAAAGTTCCCTCTGACTTTATTTCACTTAATATAATGTCCTTTAATTCCATCCACATTTCAGTAAACCTTCATCTTTTCTTATAGCTGGGTAGTTTTCATTGTGAATAGATAGTACAACTTCTTTGTTCGTTCATCTGTTGTTGGTCATTTGGATTGTATCAATATCCTTTAAAATATATTTTTAAAGATGGCGTATTCGATATGCCAAAAACAGTAACAAGTCCCACAATGGAGATGTTACTGGTGCCCGCTTTAATAAATTGATGAGCAATGGGATGACAGCAATGATGACAGGAGTAGGAAAGGAATAAAAATAATTTTCACTCTCCAAAGTGGAAATTTATGCCATCAGTGATGAATTTTAAAGCAGAAAAAAAATTGCTCACTGCACTTTCCTAAGATCAATAACTCTGGGCTGAAGTAAGACATCGTGAGTTCTGATCCGCCCCCTCTTCTCTAGCCCAGACCTCTTACAGATAGTAGGAGTTTATCTTATCATGCTGGATTTAGTATCCACTTACTGAACCCAAGTGAGAGTCTGTGAGCTCTTCAGGTGTTGCCTCTGCCCATCTTTCATTGGGTCCTTGAACAGTGTTATTCCAACTGTGATCTCATCCCAGCCTTGTTTCATTCCTGTGTTTCCCCACCCCCCCTTATCAGTTTGCTCCCTGGTCTCAAGCCATGGCTTCGTATTTAGGTGATTTTCAATAATGGCTTCGTTGGTATATCCTGGGGGAACCCACAGGGTTATATATGATCCAGATTAAAAGACATTGATCTAGAAAACCCTTTCAAGAGCCAACCAGAGATATTGTAAACCCTCAGCAATATATTGAGAGCTCAGTGGAGAATTTGCACATGATCTGGAAGTAAGCAGCAAGCAGTGGGTCACTCAGCTTTATAAGGTTGTCTTTGGTCCAACTCTGAACATCAGAAATAAGATTCAGAAGAGCAGGGACTCATCTGGTGCCCTCAATTATATTATACTTTTAAATGAACATTTATAAGAAATTAAGCTTTTAGTGTGTTCTAGCAGTGAAAGATTTTTTTGGTCTTATTTTCTTTTATTCCAAAGGATGTTTTGAAGGTCGCTGTTAAACTTGTGGTTGAAAGATAATGAACTTGTGTATCAATTGTGGTAGTGGCAGCCAAATATACCACCGCTAAAATATAAATATTTGTTCTGTTTTAGTCAGTATCTGCAGAACAGCAAGCGAAAGAGCCGGCCTGTGAGTGTAAAAACATTTGAAGATATCCCATTGGAAGAACCAGAAGTCAAAGTAATCCCAGATGTAAGTACATCTTTTAAAAATGGTCTTAGAAATAATACAACATATGAAACATTAGCTCGATAAATATTAGCCTAAGTGTTAGAGTCCTGCAACCTCACTATAAGGCTTGCCTTGAGGGGATGTCCTATGAGGTCACGATAGAGGTGGAAGTTATCAGATCCTCCCGTTTTTTTTCATAAGTAAAATCCCGAGGCCAAGAGTCAAAGTTGTGTATCTTCATGCTTTATTCCACTCAAGTAAATACTATCTGTGTGGAAATAGGGATGAAAACAGATTTCTTTAGTGTCCTCTTCCCGAATTTCTTCCTTCCAGTCCTGAGTTTAATTCTTGGAAGCAGATTTTGTTGTTGTTGTTGCTTTTGTAGCCATAATTTCTGGCTATTATCTTGTTACCTTAGTGTGTAGAACAGTGGAACATCTTATCTGATAGAAGGGTTAAAATGATCAGTTGAATTATATGACTCATCAATGTATATGCTCAATCAATGGTACTGTCTTCTTGTCTCTTAATAGGACAACCAGACAGACAGTGGGATGGTTCTTGCATCAGAAGAGCTGAAAACTTTGGAAGACAGAACCAAATTAACTCCATCTTTTAGGTAAGGATCAACCACATAGAAAAGATAATTTATAATGATAATTTATGAAGATAATACCTATTAATTAATTAATACGTCTCCTATTAATTTATAAAGATAATTTATGATGAATAGTCCCACGATGTGTCAGTATTTTGTTAATCAACCACTGGATATAATTAGGGCACAGTACCCTGACGTCAAAATTATTCACTACATGGATGATATTCTTATCACTGCTCCACCTCATATAAATTTGCAAAAGGTTTATGAGGCTGTAACTTATGAACTAGAGTTATGGGATTTAAAAATTGCACAGGACAAAATTCAACATCAGGTTCCTTGGGAATTTTTGGGACAAATAATATGGGAGAGTAGAATTACACCTCAAAAGGTCCAAATAGAAGCTAACTATCCCTAGATAGTTGCTGTCTAGGAAAATCCGCATATATTCCTCCTTTTTGTCTAGATAACATATCTTTAAGCCCACGATTTGCTCGTTCAATAATGGCTTGTCCTGTACTGTTATATGGAATTCCTGTAATATGATTGATACCATAAGCAGAGAAAAAATCACGCATTTTTGAGGAGGTATAAGCAAGTGCATTATCAGTTTTCATTGTCTTAGGGACACCCATAACAGCAAATGCTTCCAGCAAATGAGTAATCACAGCTCCTGCTTTCTCGGAAGACAACACAGAAGCCCATCTAAAATGTGAATAGGTATCAATTGATTGATACCTATTAATTAATTAATTATAATTTTCTACTAAAAAAATTTCAGTACAACTTTTTGGAATGAACTTTGGCTTTCAAAGTAGTGTCAGAGGGTCTCTTTTTGTATCTTTCTTTGTTGGACAAATTTTCATGAACTTAATGTGGAATGGAACAGAAGCATAGCAAACAAAGTAGGAAGGTAAAAAAGTTATCTTAATTTAGAAATTTGGTGGTTTCCATGAAGTGGAGGGCAATCAGGAATTACTCTTTGGCCCTGTGCTTTGGGGGCCACACATGGTGCCCAGAAAGAACTAGGTTGAGTGTATGCACGACAAGTGTCTCAACCCCTGTACTTTCCAGTGAATTTGGTTAGATTATGAATATTTATGAAATTCTCATAAACCAGAATTTTGAAGACATGAATCAAATACTGGATGTCTTTCACAATTTTTCTTTTATGGCCTAAGGGCCATATACATGCCTTTTGTGTGCAAATCATGTCCTCCAGCCCTTTGAACCCTCTAGGGGGTCACTCTCACAGTTTCTTTTGCCTAAGATAAACAATAAGAACCAGACACTGGATCATTTTACTGTTGTTTTTTAATTCATCACTTAATCTGTGGGTTTTTTAATTTTATATAATAGATTATGAGCATATCATAAATTAGAAAATTTCTGTGGGCTGATTAAAATTTTTATAGCATCTAAGCCCTTTAATATTTTTACAGATGTGGCTGCATGGGTCAAGGTTATGTCTTACTAGTAGAGTGCTTGCCTTGCACATGTAAGACCCAAGTTCAGTCTCTGGCACTGCAAAGAAAAGAAAAACTCAAATTAGAAATTGGCATCATTTGGCTGGGGGTGATGACTCAAAGAGTGGGCCTGGCATGTCAGCTTTATATATTGGAGTCCAGTTTCCATCCCTGACAATACATGGTCTCCTGAGTACATCCTGAGGTCTATTGAGTACAGCTCCCCACAAAACAAAAATGACTGCCTGTGTCTATAACAAGTATGATATATAAGTAAGCTCTTCTCCATTTACTTATTTATTTTGGTTTTGGGGCCATACCCAGTGATGCTCAGGACTCTAAATCTATACTTGGTTAGCTTGGAGACCATTTGGGATGCTGGGGATTGAGCATTGGGTCTGCTGTATTCAAGTCAAGCACCCTACATACTGTATTATATCATTCCAGCCTACCACTCTCCATTTAAAATGTATAATTGCCACAATTAGTGTAATTATTTAAAATTATTAATAAAATATGATCATCATTATTATAGATCTGCATTAAATACTAAATTAGATTTGGAATATAATTCCCTTCATGTGGTTCTATAAGGATTAACAGTTGCTTTGAATAGGTATATCTGATTTTTTACCTAATAAATAAGTGAAAATTGTATGTATAAGGATACATCCAATTATGTATACATATATACATACAGAATAATTTATTCGGTAGATGGTTTACTCCCTAGAGTAAGGATTTACTCTAGATAAGAGTCAAAAAGATTTTGATCTACTCATAAATTGTTCTATGAGATGGGCAGATCCATGGGTTAATAAGTATCCCTTTTGTTTTTAAAAACAAAACAGAACAATAAAATGTGCCTTTCTTGAGTTTATCACTTGCCTTGGGCCTAAGGTAAGAAATTGTGCATGCCAAATATTATGTTTCATGCACTGATTCCATATACATTTGTCCAGTAATATCTTTGTACCCTCATTGTACCCTACTGCTTGACACACTGAATTTACTCTGTTAAGGTTGCCTTGAAAGAAAAAATTGTAATTCTGGCTATTTGAAATAAGCTTTAACTGTCTGTGATCACAGGGCTCATAAAATTCTTTGTACAGATAATAACATTAGTAATTTGGGTAATAGGCCTATTAAAAGGGAAGAAATATCTCTTTGTGGGCTTGAAAACTTGTAAATCCTGATGTTTTAGATCATCAGCTCATATTTTTCAACTTTGACATGATTTCTGCCTGTTGTGAGTCCAGACCATTGAAAACATTCTCTTGTTGCTGCTGAGTGATTGAGGTCCTCGGTTTTTCCCAAAAATGTGGTTTTAATGAACAAAAAACAGTTTTTGACATATTTGGCATGTTATTAACACTTGAAGTTATTAACATTTAAAGTTGCTCAAGCTTTTTATTAACACCATCCACCGGCCTCGGGATCCCCTAATTGCTAGTGTGGGGGAAACACAAGTGGGCTTTCAGAACATTCCACTTTCCTCGAATATCATGAAAGAGTCCCTTGGGCTCCTATCACTGTATACAAACTTGTCAATCTGCAAGGCCATAAAAATGTTCCATGGGTTGGAGCCTTTGCCTGACTCAGGAGAACTGCCTTTCATCTCATCTCAGGCTTGAAAGACTTGGACCTGAATAAGAGGACTTATCTGAAACAACGAATTCATGCGAGTACCTGAAAATAGACATGGTCAGAGGAAAGCTGATATGATGATTAACAAGTAGGAGAGATAGGGGCCGGTGTCTCCAGGGAGATTACGGCCCACACCGGGTGGGAAGGGGGTTCAGGCTGGGAAGCAGAGGCACTGCCTGTTCGCTGTTCACTCATTGAGTTGCCTTTCCTTCCACAGTGGACTGATGCCCAGCAAGAGCAAGGAGTCTGTGGCATCTGAGGGCTCAAACCACACCAGTGGCTACCAGTCTGGGTACCACTCAGATGACACAGACACTACTGTGTACTCCAGTGAGGAGGCAGAACTGTTAAAGCTGGTGGAGATTGGACCTCAGGTCGGCAGCGCAGCCCAGGTTCCTCATCCCGACTCTGGAAGCACATTGAGTGTTCCTCCTGTTTAAAAGGACACACCCAAGAACTCTGTCCTGGAAATCACATGAGAGGTGCTGCTCGGATTTTCAAGTGTTGTTCTTTCCATCACCAGGAAGTAGCCACATTTGATTTTCATTTAAAAAAAAAAAGAAGAAAAGAAGAAGAAAAAAAAAAAGAACCTCATAGACTGCAGGGAGCCAGTCTCTTAGGTATTTCCTGAGAAGATGCTTGTGACCCAAGAATGTGTTTCTGTCTTCTCCCAGTGTGGACCTGTTCTCCTTTGCATTCCATCTAAAAGTGTCTCTGAAGTCCCTTCCTGTGGGCCGCCCCAGGGGTTATAATGAAAACATTCAAGAGATGAATCCATCCTCCAAGGAGTAGCTGGACCTAGGGAGCTGACCCTGCTGTAGGACTAGAAGAGAAACCATGCTGTGCAAGTGCTTTCCATGGTGAAGACAGGCAAGACCGAAGGGCTGAGTCTGTCGGAGAAGCTTTGTATAGAATATGGGTTCTGAGCCAAGTCTTCCATGTATGGTTGGATTGATAGATGTTGGCTTGCTTTGAGCACTTACTGGAGCCTGCAGATGCATTTGTGTTGGCTCCCACGGAGGTGGTCGTGGGCTCTGTTAGGAAATGTGAAGGCTGTGGACAAGGTTACTGGTTTCAGAAGGTTGCGTGCTCTTCCTGGTTGGACTAAATGAGAGTTCCTTGCACTGTTTCCGATGCTTAATGAGACTTCCTTCCGGACTCTTACGTGTCTCTTGGCCAAGGCCAAGGAAGGAAATGATGCAGCCCTGGCTCCTTGTCTCCCAGGCCGGTCCTCTGTTCAGCCTACCACAAAGAAAGGATGTTCAGATGGAGGCTCCATGGCATGTTTGCTGAAGATTTTGACTGTGTAAACCAGCTTCTGGTTTCTTGTGGATGAATTACCCCCTGTCTGTCCTGATGTGATATGTCTGGTCTGAATGCAGTAGGTTTTGAATCAAGTTGTGGTATTCGAGTGTCAGGAAGGATTTGACTCTTTGTTCCCTACTCCCTTACTCTTACCTCCTTGGTCTTCCCAGCCAATCAATATTTTAGCAATTTGACCTCCACTCTCATATAAAAACTAATTTGGTTTTCTTGCTCTTTGAATGATTATTAGCCGAACCTTCAAAATTATTTTATAGCCAAAGTTATAACATCTCTTGTATTTTTAGACTTTAACATTTAAATGTATTTCTACTGGTTTCTGCCCTTGTTCTTACCTTTTCAAATAAAGAAAATGTATTTTTCATTTGGTACCATAGCGTGAGATGCTGGGAACCATGAGTTTAAGACATGCTATGGCTCATATATTTATAGTCTGTTTATGTAGAAACAAATGTAATATATTAAAACCTTATATATAATGAACTTTGTACTATTCACATTTTGTATCAGTATTATGTAGCATAACAAAGGTTATCATGCTTTTAATAACTGATGCCGTTTTATTAAAAACCATTGACAAACTGGAAGGAAACCCTTTACAAGGTTGCATTACTGTTCCTATCTCTTTTTTTAACTGCTAAAATGGAGGAAGGAGAATCATACATGTGATGTTTTCTTATTTTTATTTGTTCCCTTACTCTTCTTCAATGGATATTTACATAAAATGTTAATACACTTTATAAACTAATAAATATATTGCTAGTTAAAATAGTATATCATCACAATTGTTTGGGGGGGGTGGGAAATAATTTTGATGAGTATAATTGCTTCTCCTCTGCTTCTTCATTCCAGGGATAATGAAGGCAAATGTTTACTCTCATTATATTTGAAGTGCTTCTGAGCTTCTTAAAACTTGGGCTGAGAACTTTGAGTGGAAAGTCCTCTAATAGTTTTTGTGGTTGTTGAGTAAATCCCATGCCTGTTAGAATAGCCGACCGTGAAAATCAGAGAGTGTGATACTGAGACAGCTGGCCAGCCTCCGGCACTGCAGGGAAGCTTGGTGTGTATACATAGTTCTCAAGAATGTTTTCCTCTCTTCTGTGTCAGAACATCAGATCCCATATTGCCACTTTGACGGATTACTTTTGCAGAATTCAGTGAATGATTATCTAGCAAATCATTGTCACCATAGGTGGTTCTACTCTTGGTGATATTTTTTTATACAAAATTCTTGATCATGCTTATATAGTCAAAGATGCCTATTATTTTTCAACAGGGTCTAGGTTTCTCAATCTCTTGGGAAGCCTTTCCCAGTTGTAAGATATCTCAGAATTTGAGGTTTTCTTCTTTTAGTACATTTAAATCCATTGGGATTTGTTTTTTTGTATGTGAAATGAGGGAGGGATCTAGCTTTATTTTCCATAGGCAGTTATCAATTACAGGAACACTATATCATTAATTTTTTTTTGCAAGAAATATATGTTGTATCACCTCCAAATCATCAGAACAGCTAAGTGTAAAAGTAGGGTGCTATTAGCAGGGAGATAGTTCAAACTAGAAAGGCAGTCTGACCAGCACGGGCTGTAGAACAAGTTACCAAAAGGAAGTGTGGTCTGTTCTGGTTGCAAGCTGAGTAGTTGGATGCTGACTAGTTAGGGATGATGTAATAGTCTATGAATATTTATAAGTATACCAGGAAAAAATGCTTACTTGTGAGCGGAAAAGTTAAGCATTTGCAATAGAGGATTATACAACTAGCAAATATAATCATACATTGTATGTATAGAAAATGGTGGAGAAGTGTTAGGATGTGTTTTTTATATGACAATGAGTAGAAAGCTGATGGTCAAGAAAATTCCAACAGGAGCTAGAGTGGGTAGGACATTTGCCTTGCACATGGCCAATCTAGGTTCGAACAGCATCCCACATGGTCTCCCAAGCACTGCCAGGAGTAATTCCTAAGTGTAGAACATGGAGTCACCCCTAAGCATCACCAAGTGTGCTCCCTCTCCCCAAATAAAATTCCAACAGTCCCCATGACCAGTTGTATTCTGTCCAGCCAAGTGTTTGCAGTTCTTATCAGTACCAACGTATTTATTTGAAGGTGTGTGTATGTGTGTTGGTGGGGATAGGGAGAGGTGAGGTGGGTTGAGGACATTGGGGAACCTATGGTGATATTTGGCCAACCTGCTGACAGGTAAGTGCCAAAGTGGGAGGATATGGAAATGCTCCAGCCCTTATGGTGCCAAGAATCATCAGGATCACTCTGCAGTGCTCAGGGACCTCCAAGTCATGCAGTTCCAGAGTTTAAAATCTGGTGCCACTGAGGCAACTCAGAGGGTGGCGGGTTGAGTTTCCCTCCCTTCCCCAACAGAGCCCTGGCAGCCAAAAACCTCCAGAACCCAACCGCCACCATGCTCATGGCCACTGTCCACAGCCTTGGACAAGCCTCACCCATGAGTGAATCTGCAGAAAAACTCAGGTATGCGGGACTCGTGACTGAAATCTCCAAGCTCACTTGGAGCAGGATTGGGCCTCCTCCCCCAGCTCCCAAGTTTACCAGTAGCTTGGCAGTCACACTCAAAAACTGCCCCCAGTGCCATGTAATCTCATCAATGGTGATGATCCAGAGACTCAGAAATAAAGCTCCAGGGAGAGAGCAACATCGGCCTCACCCATGAGTGAATCACCCAGAAATTTTAGAATTCCTGGAGTGACCTCTCATATGCTACACCATTGATGTACCAAGAGTAGCAGACAACATTTGATTGGGTCTAACAAACATGTTAGTGATCTCTTATACAAGGGCTCAATGGCTCCAGGATGAAACACAACAATCTTCACATACTTCCTCTACAGGAAACGTTATTGGTCTATTTTTAGTGGATTATTTATAACAAACAATACAAAATTAATTGTTTTGATTCTGCTTTGGGAGGCACAATTTGGGATTTGGGGTGGAAACATTCAAAATATGGTGATGGGAAGGTGCAATGGTTGTGAGATTGATGTTTGAATATTAAATGTAATGAATTATTGTGAACAACTTTATAAAAAGAAATGGTGCCAGTTTAGGCGCCTGACTGCTGAGCTATTTTGTTGGCTCCAAAGGTAATTTTTTTGTCCAATAAAAGCCAGAAGAATGTCTCCAAGGAGGGGGTGACATCCAAATGATAAGCCTTGAGTCAGTGGTTATTTTGGTGTTTTGTTTGATTCCTTAATCCTATAAAGTGCATTTAGTTTTGATGAGGAGGACAAATTTTTGAATGATTTTGCTACAGTTATATATTTGACTGACATATGTATTATAACTGATATATTATCACTGATATAACTGATATAACCCTCAAATCTTCTCATTTCAGAGAGACATTCTCACAGCTCTAGAATGAAGAAGGGTGTTGCCGTGGGCATGTTTGGCCTACCGGGTCAGCATTGACAGACTGGGCAATTGGCTGGGCTTAAGGCATCAGGGTGTCCTGACAGATGTGACTATGCAGATCAGGCCTTGGTCTTGTCTGTTCCCATTATTAAAGCGTAGGTCTGCAAATGAGAGGGAAAAAGTCTAGGCTTTATTCAGGCTAAAGACCTCATAAAAAGCAAAACAGAATTTACTTTAGGAAAAAGAGATTTTGTTTTTCATCAATAGCCCCTGGTACTGTTTCCAAAGGAGGGAATTTGGCTTTTCTTACCCCCTCACACTTTATAAAGAAACACTTTTGCAGTTAGGGCAGAATAATTAGGAGGGAAGGTTTGGCGCTCTGCTTCCTCTTCTCTGCGTCCCACACCTTTTGTTTTGAGCTCCCGTCTCCTCATGTGCCCTCCCTTGAGAACACCTTGACTTTTATTTTATTTATTTGGGAGATAAGGGGCGCCTGGTGGTACTCTGGGCCTACTCCTGTCTCAGAACTCAGGGATTACCACCGGCAGTGCATAGGGGACAATGTGTGGTGCCCAGGATAGAACCTGGATCCACCATGAGCAAGGCAAGTACTATTTCTCCAGCCCAATACTGACTTAAAAGAAGTGCTTCTGTGTATGGTCTTCATTTCAGAGCTCCAATGGGCAGCCTCTGGTGTGTCTTGGTGAGACACACAATCTCCCCTGGGCTCCCTCACTGTTTTCCTTGACTTTCTTTGGTCCCTTTTCTTTTCAGCTTCTCCACCTCTCACCATTGTATTTCTCTTTCCATTTCCTTTCCTCTTCTCCTCAGCCAGAGCACCAGCAGCCGTTCTCCTCAGTGGCCGCAGAGAGAGAGAGAGAGAGAGAGAGAGAGAGAGAGAGAGAGAGAGAGAGAGAGAGAGAGAGAGAGAGAGAGAGAGAGAGAGAGAGAGAGAGAGAGAGAGAGAGAGAGAGAGAGAGAGAGAGAGAGAGAGAAGAGAGAGAGAGAGAGACAGGGCTCAAGGACAAATTTACATTCATGACCTCTAGACTAGGTTTTCCCACCAAGGCGCATTTCTTTGTCCTCTTCAGTGAAAGAAGATGGGGGTGGGGAATCTCAAACTCATGACTTTGGAGTTAACTTAATTTTCCTGTCTCCACTAATGTGTCTTTCTTTTGACCCTTCATTTAGATATTTATCAACAAGATGTCATTATGGGGAAAAAAACAGAAAATGAAGGCCTTTGAGAGAGTAGCTTTTCATTCCCATCTTTCCACATGGTGCGTTTCTCTTAGGTGGGCAGGCTGCTGTATGTCAGACGTTCTCAAGTCACATGGTGAGCTCTGCTCATCAGGAAGTTCTGATTCGTTTTTGCAAAATTTCATTTTGTATGTAAGTTTCTTCTAGGTAAGGGCTTAGATAGAAGTGAGAATTGGTGTAGATTTTGTGAAAGAAATTTTAAGCCCAAATTTTGGGAAATAGGTATAGAATACTCCTAGTTGATGAAAAATATTTACAAGGTAAAATAAAATCATTTACTATGGTTTTGCTCAAAAGAAGTAGAGGAGTCTTGGAGGAACAACCCAGAGAGAAATTGAACAGCCAAGTTGGCCTGAAATTCTGTAGCTAAAGTAGTAGAACATACCAGTCCCAGCAGACATCTGACTCAGAGATGAGGACTCCAAGTTGGGAAAAGAGTATTCAATGAAGGCTACTGACAAGATGGCACTAAATTGTAATTATACAAAGTGAAAGTGGGAATCATCAAATTGGTCCTTTCTACTCTTTATGAAACACTGCAAGGCTTTTATGTAATTCATACTTTTCAAAAATGTTAAATTTACTAAATAGCTCCACTCAAAAAGATTTTTTGTTTAAAAATTAAAGAATGTAGAGAAAGTATGTTTAATTTTTATTTTAATTTCTTTTGTTCATTCCAAATACTTTAGAACCTAAACCTAGTATGCTTATTAATTGCTAGTGAGAGCATGTACTTGTACCTAAATTATTGGAAGCTCTCAGGATTTAGATGTGTTATAATATATGAATAAAAATGAAATTGGATTTTGTTCTTTTTTTTTTTTGCGTTTTGCTCTATTTATCTTTATCCAGAAGTTATGTCTTGGAGAAATAAATTTAAGAAAGTGGATTGAGTTCTTCAGAGTTACTTTTTGTTTTATTTTGGTTTTAAGCAACACTTAGCCACGTTTAGGGGATTATTCCTGGCTCTGTTCCCAGGGACCACTCCTGGTGGTGCTCAGGGGGACCCGAGGTGGTGCGAGAGGTTGAATTAGGTTGGCATGATAACCTTTTCACTGTTTGTTTGGCCCTTCAGACTTCCTGGCCCATGTAAAGTTCATAGGATTTGGAATAAAGGATGATCAAGAGTACTGGGAACTGCTAATAACAGGAGAGTTTGTTTAATGGGTACCTGTTGCTGAGTAGGGGAAGCTCTTTGTAAGTAGAAATTATTAAACCACATGATAGGGATTGAAAATATTTCATTCATTGCCTCTGAGAAGACAGATGGTGGCGAGAAATAGACACAAAGTAGATAATCGGTGAGCAACAACACTCTAAGTCTTTTCCCAGGTTCTCAAGAAAACTGGCAAACAGTATCCTACATTCCAAATTGGAGGAAAATGCAAGACCTTCCGCAGAAATCAAGTACAAAGATTTAGTCCTTAGTATTAACTTCCATTACTTTAGAATTAAACTTTAAATATGTAACATTCTATTTTGTGTCTATGTTATTTGTATATTTAATGTACCTATAAAATGGCACCTTATCAAGTTTTTATAATGTTAGATATTATTTTTTAATGGTAATACTACAGTAAAATAGAAACATTATAGTATAGACCAGGTGGCAGGTCAGAATAGGATACAACAAAAGGGTATTTTTCATAGGTGTTTGTTCAGTGACCTATGTATCAGGTACCCCAGAAGGTGGTCGTCACAACTATTTTCTTAGAATTAAGGATTCTTTTTTTTTTTTTTTGCTTTTTGGGTCATACCTGGCTATGCACAGGGGTTACCCCTGGCTCTGCACTCAGGAATCACTCCTGGCGGTGCTCAGGGGACCATATGGGATGCTGGGAATCGAACCCGGGTCGGCCGCGTGCAAGGCAAACGCCCTACCCGCTGTGCTATTGCTCCAGCCCCAGAATTAAGGATTCTTAATGAACCTTCTAGTGGAAGAACTCCAATATCATTCCAGTGCTCTTTGTGTATCCTTATGGTCCTGTATTAACACAGTTTCCATTACTGGCTAAGCTGTTTTTCATCCAGTCATTCCAGAATGAAGACTGGGCGTAAGAACCCATCTAGCTGGGGCAAGAGAGATAGCACAGAGTAGGATGCTTGTCTTGCTTATGGCTGAGCACAGAGTCACAAGAAACTCTGAACACTGTGTGGTGTTGCCCACAAATAAACAAATTAAAACTAAAACAAAAAAATACATCTAGCTATTGCAATGTATTGATAGATTCTACCATGTGGTAGGGTGAGGACTCAATCTTTCTTTAAAGTCAGGAAACTCACAGGAAAAAGAAATAGGTAAGAGGCCTTCTGACTAGATGGTTGAGGAAGTTAGTTCTCTTTTTCATCTGTTTTGGACTGTGTTGCAAACTTGAATTTCACTTGTAAGGCACCCTGTTACCACTCCAGAAGAATTTCATGTTGGCAGGCATGTGTGGCAAGCAGCATGTGGCGTTGTGAGAAGGAATCTTTGGCCTAAGTAACATTGTGTTGTCCTTTATACTATTGTTCTGTATTTTAAACTTCCCCAGAAGATGAAAATTCAAGGCAAATAAAAAATCAAATTCTATCAGTGCCATTAGTTTTACTAGACATTCTTCAGTGGATTTTTTACAGAATGATTTCTTTGAGTTTTGCAAAATATTATCAGATAACATGCAACATTTAATAATTGCCTTTTAAAAAAATTAGAGTATACTCCTGTGTAAATTACCTTGAGAACCTTTTAAGCTGCCGGTTGGTACTTGAAGTCAAGAAGTAGCTTTTTTTTAATAGTTCAATCATCATTGCCATTCCCCTGTCTAATATGGTTGGCAAATTGCCTTGAGAACCTGTCATGAAAAAGGGGAAGAAAGTCCTCATTCTTCTCTTATCACTTTATTCATCAGTGAATTTCAGTGTTCTGCCAGATTTTGTTCCTATAGCCTTTTGTACTAGAGAGCTTATTGCTTCTCTGACTGGAGAGCAAGACAAGAGATGTCACTCTAAAATCCATTCTTGAGTCATATCTTAAAGAAATAGTTTAAAATGTTCACTTAAAGTAAGTTCCAATAAGTGTCAATTAGTTCCAATGCCTGTAATTTTGGACTGTATAAATATTTAATTACATCTTAATAGGAATTTTAGATAAAAATGCACTATAGATTTAACTTTCATTATGTTCATCTATTTTGTTTTATGTAGCTCTCGCTGTCACTCAGAGCTAAGCAGCGAAAAAGGCAGAAAACTAACACTGGTCATCTACCACATACCTCCCTGCTCATCTATTACCCACTTAATCCTTTCTTGGACCCTTACTTTAAGGTTACATTGAAGGTGGGTAGCTAAAATTTGAAGCCCCCTTAAGAAAAGTCATACTAGGGATGAATCTAGTATATTTTGCCTTAGGACCTGCTCATATTTGAGATAAAAACCAGGTTAATAATTTTTGACAAGCTCATATTTGAGATAAGGAGCTTTTCTTTTGGAACCAGAAAGATAATACAGGGATCGAGGCACTTGCACTCAGACAACCCTGGTCAGATCCCCAGAATGACATATGGCCCTTGCATCCTCCCAGGAGTGATCCCTAAGTACAGAGCCTAGAGTAAGCCCTGAGCCCAGTCCAGTATGGCCCCAAAACCAAAAACCAAAACAAAACAAAATTAAAAAACCAGAAAACCTCTCTGATGAAAGTATTTGTGCACACCCATCTTCTGGCAATTTCACCAACCAAATAAAGGATATATGTTATGATTATCTGGTGCTTGAAGAGCCTTAGGTATTAGTGTCAATGATTCTATCTTTAGGAAACTTTATTAGAGCCACTGGAAAATGACAGGAAATGCTTATTGTTGCAATAAACATCTATTTTCTAGAGGAAAGAAAATATCTTACTTTAACTATATGATCTCGTTCAAATTTCTTTGAGTCTTACTTTTCTCATCTGAATGAGGTTTAAACTAGAAGTGTATATAAAATGTGTGCCATATTAAAAAATAGATGTATTGAACAAAGAGTGGCTATCATTATAATCTAACAATAATCCTGGTGAGAGTTTCCACTCACTTATATAGGTAGCTATATAATTTGTCAAATGAAAGTTCTCAAAGATTTTTAGTGTATTGACCATCAACAAATAGGAGCAGCTTCCAAAAGAGGAACTGCTCCCCTTGGTCCATTAGGTATAAGGATGAAAAACAGATTTCTAATTATTATGTGCCTTGGGAAACTATAATGTGAAATATTCTAGATTCAGAAAGAATTCACTGGTCATGATTAGCAGGCTGTATTAAATGCATTAGTTTGATTTTTGTGCACAAGTTTTGGGATGGGACATGGGCTTATTAAGAGCTTGAAATGAATTTAACTTAACAGAGGATTAGTATCCTGAAAATTTGTTTGTCAAATGGTGGGTTTGAACTCCTCCAATTAAATTTATCAATAAATTAAAATCTTTTTAGACTTGTTTATATGTTTACAAACTTTTGTATTGAGGATTTATTTGAAGTTCTAATGAGCTGGTTTTTATTCTGTCTTTATAGAGAATGTTATGAAATGTTTTGTTTCTCAAAAATTGAAAGGCATAGACTTATACTACTTATAAACGTGTCTAATAACATCAAGTAATTTATTCAAATTTATTAACTGCAGCAAAAGATTTATTTTGCATTTGCTATTTATATGAAAATTCTGTAGAAAGAGCTAATCAAATTACATCAAGATGCAATGCCATTTTTTTCCTGTCAGTTGCTAGAAATTAAAAATTAAGGTTTATATGGTAATTAAGACTTTTGGAAGCATGGTAAAATATTGTTAGAATGGTAAAATATTTTCAAATACTGAAAAGTTTTAGATGACATTCAAAAAGAATCAAAGCTTAAAAGGGGCTGGAACATTATGGTAGCTCTCTCACAACAGAAAAAACTTTTTTAAAGAATACATTACTGGCACCCGCTCGAATAAATCGATGAAAAACGGGATGACAGTGACAGTGATACAGTGATACAGGATAGTTTTATTTGCTTAGAAAGACGTGAGGGGAGAGAAATTAAAAATTATGTGTTCAAAATAGAACACAGGCTCTTCTAAAGTGGGAAAGTCAAAGATACATAGAGAAAAGCAAGTGAGAGATGTGTTCAAGAGAGAATATGAGCTAGAAGAGCAAGCCACAATGGAAATTTTTGTCTATTTTGTCCACTTTGTTTCCCAGAGCCTACAACAACAGCACCTGTTTATAGTAGGTGTTCAATATTTATGGGATGTGAATATAGAATTGATCATTTATTAAACAGAACTTTAGCCAGTTGGTTCATAACAAATTTGAGTATTTAGATTTTAGTCTTTATCCTTAAGTATCAGCAATAACATTAACAGAACAAAAAACAACCTCAGGGATTTCTATTAACCGTGTTAGCAAGATATGTTGGGATTTCTAAAGAGTTGAGAAAAAAATCAAGCTGTGTAACTAGAGATATAAATATATTGTGAGCCAGGGAAGGAATTTTCCTATTTTTTTTTTCTTTTTGGGTCACACCCGGTGATGCACAGGGCTTACTCCTGGCTCTTCACTCAGCACTCAGGAATTACTACTGGCGGTGCTCAGGGGACCATATGGGATGCTGGGATTCAAACCCCGGTCGGTCAACCACGTGCAAGGCAAACGCCCTACTCGCTGTGCTATCACTCCTGACCCAGGAATTGTCCTTAATTTCAAAGCTGGACAGACCCACTTGGATTCTGATATTTCATTCTTTTTTTTTCTTTTCTTTTTTTTAATTGAATCACCATAAGAACAGTTACAAAGCTTTCAGGTTTAAGTCTCATTCATACAATGATCAAACACCCATCCCTTCACCAGTGCACATGTTCCGCCACCAAGAACCCCGGTATACTGGTATCTGGTGGTATTTTAGTAATTAAGTCCAGAAGTATTTCTGCCAGCAGCTGCTGCTTTCTGAGATTGGTTTGTGTGCCTCTGGATTCATGGCTATTCAGGAGCAGAGGAACCATTCGTGGGCAGCTGCTCAGGGTCTCATCTGAGCGGGGAGCAGGGCCCCCCATCACGAGATTTCCCACGCACCCCATCACTGCAAGCTCCTACTTCTCTGTCCAGTTGTCTGAAAGGTGGTGGTTACCATGCTGCCGCAAAGGGGAAAAGGCTAAGGGACAAAAACCCTTCCTATCTTGGGTCGGCACAGGGCCATAGCTTAGTTCACAGTCCAGGAGCATTTCTACCCGCAGGCGCTGTGTTCCAAGATTGGTTTGTGTGCCTCTGGGATCATGGCCATTCAGAAGCAGAGGATCATGGGTGGCTGCTTGAGGTCTGGGCGGGGAGCAGCTGATACTTCATTCTTGAAAGCACATTTAAGAGGGAGCCTGACATTTGGTAGCATATCTAGAGGGAGTGACCATGATTGTCTTACAAAAAAAAAATGGTTGGAAAACTCAAAATAGTTTGGAAAGGATTTAAGGATTATACAAGGATAATCTTTTTCTATGTGAAGCAACATCTATGAAAGTAACGTTTTCCTAGAAGACCAAAGTAGGTCAAAGAAAAGAACTAGATTTATGGAAATCATAAGACCGGCAAGTTGTGTGATCATGTACAAGTGACTTTACTTTTCTGAGCCTCATTTTCTTCATTCATAAAATAGAGATAATAACGGTTCATTTGTAATAAGGTTGTTAGCAGGATGAAATAAGGTAATAGATGTAAGAACATAGTATAGTTCATAAACACATAAACATACATAAATGTACAGCATAAACACTCAACAAATGGCTTTCCTCTTATTATGTCTTGCATATCAGTCAAAAGGAACTCCTCATGTCTACTTTTGTTTGCTTAAGAAACAGGCCCTCCAGTTTTGGTCTCCAACTGTGAGAGCAGGCACTGACGAGAGCCCCTCAGTTCCTTCTGAGGGCAGGCAGTTACTTTTTGTTTTCAAAACAGCTGCTTCCACTGCTGTCGCCCTGATATGAACACAACACTTCAGCCTTTTCAGTGGATTCTGGACGTCCGCTCTGTTGGGCTGTCTGTGTGGACTAGAGACAGGAAGAGGCCGTGAGACACAGGGTCCTGGGAGCTGGAGTCCAGGCTGGGTAGAGCAGGGAAGTGACCCCGTGAGTCACAGGCTGGGAAGGTCCAGCTCCCCTCAGGTTCTGCACATGAGGAGACATTTCCTGTTCTTTGTAACCCTGGGGTCTCCTCCTCCCAAGAGTCTCAGAGGAAACTCTTTAAATGAATAGTTATAATCCGTGTGAGTGTTGTCAGTACCTGCCAAGACTGGAATCTACTGAGCGTTGAGAAACCATGTGAGGCAAGTCAGTTCTCTTGCAGGACCCAACTTCTCTCTCTTGGTCTAAGAAAGCAGTGACCTGACTTGTTTCCTGGGGCCTTTATCTTCCTTGTGATCCAAAACATGAAGTGCTCTGACCAAAATAATTCTTCCATAGCCTGTCTGGGAAAGGACAAAGACTTCATTGGAACTTTGGAGAAGGTACCTCAGAAGCCCCTTGGGTTTGCTCAAACTCCATGTTGCATGAAGGTCAACATTCTAAGTGTTGATCACCTGAAGGGACAATGTGGGGGAGAAGGCAGCCGACAGGGTTCATTTTGGTCCAGGTCCTGGGTCTTTGACAGGCTTGTGAAGGACAGAAGGCAGGGAAAGAGTCTCCTCCCGTGGCTGTGGCTTCTTCATTGGTTCAGGTTGGGATCCTGTGGAGGCCCCTGTTTGGCTCAGCTGACTGATTAGGCTGCAGACTGGCGGGGGTCATTAGGAACCGACACAAGCCCTGGAACACATGGCCCTGATAAGGATCTCTTTTGCCCAGATAAAGAGCTGTTTAAGGGAATCTAAGGAAGCACTGGGTTTGTTTCCATAATGCTGGACAATGTAAAGTGTAATCCCCACACAGATGTAATTAGCTGTTAAGCATATTAAATTGTGAGGAGGGGGTGCTCTGCTGGGCCATTAATTACTGCAGATGCACCCCAGGGGAACCTGGGGCAGGTATCTTTTCCTGCCAGATGGTGAGAGTGCAGAGATGAATCAGAAATCTGAGCTTAAGGTGGCTTCACAACCCCAATGTTCCAGAGGAAGAAGGACTGGGGGCTCTGTCCTTGGGCTTTCCCTGTCTCTGAGGGAGTTTTGGAATAAATAATGTCAATATGGCTGATCGTTTCCTTGTGTTTTTCTGCAGACTGCAAGTTTTGCCTATCAATTACCGGGTGATCATGGTGAAGACATGCCCTCCCGAACTGGGGGGCAGATGCGTGGAAATGCTCTTAAGGAAGGGGGATTTACATTTCATTTCTGGTCAAGGAATTATGAACTCAATGGAATGTCCTATTATTGATTCAATATAAAGAACAGGAACATCAGTAACAATAAAAATCATAAAGAGTTTACTTCATATTTGGCAGAGTGCTAAACACTCCTAATGGGGTACTTCTCACTTTTTTCCAACCACGACTTCCTGCCAACCCTATTCCCTTCCTGTATGCCCTTCCTCCCTCCATCCTACTAGTTGGTCCCCTAGTCTCATAGTCCTTCATTTACACAATTTTCACCTGTGTCTCCCTTGAGATATTCTGGGGTTTTTTCACGGGAGGCAACAAGGCCTTGGATGAGGAATCTTGGTGTAATGAAATGTTCACTCCAGCCCTGTGAACTATGTTACCAAGAGTATCACCAGTTTACAAATAAGGAAACTAAGGCATAGCCAGGTTATCATTTTTGTAGGATGATATGCACTTGGTGAGTACTGAGTCAAGATTTCAATCCCAGAAGTTGATTCTTGCTTTTGTCTTCTTGCAAAAACCCCAGCCATTCTTTTTTTTTAAAAAAAAATTATTTTACTTTTAAGAAGTTGTTCACAATAATTCATTATATTTAATATTCAGCACCTATTCCACCACCATTGCACCTCCACCACCGTAAGAGGAAAGTGTGTGAAGATTGTAGTATTTCTTCCGGAGCCAGTAAGCCCTTGTATAAGACATTACTAACATATTTGTTAAACCAAATCAAATGTTGTGTGTTACTCTTGGTACATCAGTGGTATAGAGTATGAGAGGTCACTCCAGGAATTCTGAAATTTAGAATCCGATTATAGAGTAGATCCACTCATGGGTGAGGCCTATATTGCTCTTTTCTGGGAGCTTTATTTCTGAATCTCTGTATCATGACCATTAATGAGATTATATGGCACTGGGGACTGTTTGTGGGTGTGACTGCCAAGCTACTGGAAAACTTGGAGCTAAACCCAGCCATTCTTTAGCTTAAGACTTACCCAAACTAAAATGTGTTAGGAAGATATGTAGGTAGAGCCTGTGATAATTTGCTCTTCTGTGTCTTCTCTTTTTGTTTGCCTTGGTGTGGTACTACTTTGATTTTCTAAAGGTGTCTCTGTCTTAGTTGACTTTATGCTGTTTGGGAACTTTTGAGATGTTAAAAGAACAAAGAAGTGAGAGAAAAAGCACTTGTGCTATCTTTGAATGCCTTCAAATTTTGTGAGGACAAGGCTTCCAAAACCAATGAGCAACAGTGAGTGGTGTGTTGGGAAGTTTGCTGCAATTCAATTTTTGGATTTTAAGCAGAAGCTTGAGAAATTCTCCTGGCATTGAACTGGTCATCTAACCCCCCCCCCTATAATTATACTCTAAGGAGAGTTTGTGTACCAGGAGAGGACAGGTGTCTAAGGCAGGGCATTGACCTTGTAGTCAACTTGGCATTCTCTTCCTCCTCTGGTCTCTGTGCATCAGAAAGATTGGAACACAAACCTGAGAACCCAATTAGCGTTCACTGCAGAGGTGAATCCTGAAGTTGCTGTTTAAAGATGCAAAGGTTGGCTTTAAGATCAGGCTAGATCCTGGATTCATTGACGTGTGATGAGAAAGTTCTAGAATAGAAGAAGTTTTATTTATTTCCTTTTAATGATAGAAGGTTTTCCCTTCACAAGTTCATCGCAGGCTACTGACTTCTGAAATCCAATGGGATTAAAGGCAATGGTTGGAATACTGGGTGTCTTTTCCTGCAAAGTTCTGAGCCCATGCCAGAGGACAGTACGACTCTCTTGAGGGTTTAGTGCACCAGATTACAGAGTTTGTGCACCAGACAACAGAGTTTATACACTAGACATAAGACGACAAGAAAATAAGTAGTTCTGTGGCAAGTGAAGACCAGGTTGGCTTGGAGTGAAAAAGTGACCAGGTCAGTCAGGCAATGTGAAGAGGAAAGAACAGTTGACTCCATATCTTATCAATTGGCATTTTGTGTGATTTAAGACAGCCCAGTATTAATTTTTTTTTAAAGTGTGTGGGCAAGGTAGAGTGGGGCAGGCCTAGACGGAAATCTAAACGCTTTGGGACTCATTTCCAGAGCCTTGGGGAGATAACATCCCAGCAGGAGCCGTATGAGGCACTTAGGATAGCCTTGCCCTAAAGAAAAATAATAATCACAAAAGGGATCTTTACATTTTCTGATAAAGGTCTCCTTCTTGCCTTCTGCCAGAAGCTGATGAACATTATATGGGAGTTAACACTAAAAGCAGCAGGGAGCACGGAGATAACCCCTCTGCCATTGTTAACTTACTTACTTTTTAATGGCAAGAAAGCCATCCGTAGAGTGGTGGGCCTGAGAGTGTCCCCACAGGGAGCCTGCCCTGAGCTGGCCTGGCTTATTATGTTTTATTGGCAGCCCACAGCTTGTGTTGATCACACAGCCATCTCTACGGAAGATCAGTCCCTGAAAGGTGCAGGGCAGTCGTCTCAGCTTCCTAGCCCCAGGTTAGGTAGGAAGGCAGTCGGGTGTGAAAGCTGTCATTCTTCTTTGGAACTTTGCTATGGTGGATTTATTTTCTGAGGGCTTGGTTGAACTTTCTTCAGAAGACATTATTTCTCACAGCTTCCTTGAAAAGAATGCATGTGCGTGAAAAGAACTTTGTGAAGCCTGCTTGGAACCTATCAAAATGGAAGTTTGGACGATTCTCAAGCCTTGTGCCTTTCACAGTGAGCTGTAGAACTGTCATCCCATTGTTCACCGATTTGCTCGAGCGGGCACCAGTAATGTCTCCATTGTGAGACTTGTTACTGTTTTTGGCATATCCAATACACCACAGGGAGCTTGCCAGGCTCTGTCACGCGGGTGGGATGCTCTTGGTAGTTTGCCGGTCTCTCCGAGAGGGATGGAGGAATGGAACCCAGGTCAGCCGCATGCAAGGCAAATACCCTACCCTCTGTGCTATCACTCCAGCCCTTCCACAATACACTGAGCAAACATCTTAGAAGTCAAATATTGCATTATACTGGTAGCCATACTTTGCTCAACAGGTACAAGAAAACTGTGGCACTCTTCATAAAACACATGTTTTTTAAACACAAAACAAACATTTACGTGACATAATTGGGAAGAGTCATCCACACCCTTGATCCAGTCACATGGAAGCAGTTTTGGGTAGGTTTTGGTAGGACTCTAAGAAACATATATCATTAATGATGCATTTTAGGTGCCACAGAATTTCGACCTAGGGACAACCTATGAACAAAAATCTCCAGAAGAAATTCTTGCCTAGAGAAGTTTAGGAAAACTATAATAGAGGTATCCATGAAGATGTGTATTAGTCAGAATGCTCTCAGATATAAAAAAAAATACCCAGAAAACTTTGACTAGATTGGTTTCCCCCAGAAGTTCTTGACTTAGAATAACCTAGAGACTAATACTTTACAAATTCTCCCTAGTGATTCTCCATAAAATACATCAAGGACAGTACAGGCAGTACTCTACAGGATATAAACCTCAGAGACTTCTTCAACGATTTGATTCCATTGGCAAAGATAACAATCAAACAAATGGGATTAAATCAAATTTAGAAGTTTTTGCATGGCACTAGAAACTTGGGCTAAAATTAAAAGGCACCTTATTAAGTGGGAGAAAATATTTGCACACTATACATCAACAAAAGATATATAAAGCACTTGCAAAGCTCAACAACAACAAACAATGCCATCCAAAAAGTGGAGATTTAAAGAACACTTTTTCAAAGAGATCACCATCACTCTCACTGAAATACAAACTTAAAGGACAATGAGCTATCATTTTATACTAGTGAGAATGACATAAATAAAAGTCTTGCAACAACTAATGTTTGGACTCATGTGGTGATAAAGGAACCCTCATTCACTATTGGTGGAAATGTCATCTGATTGAGTCTTTTTGGAAAACAACATGGAGATAATTTTTAGAAATTGAAACTAGAACTCCCGTACAACCCAGTGATTCCTCTCCCAAGAACACAAAACCATTGTTTTTAAAAAACATGTATGTACCTATGTTTATTGCAGCACTAAGTACAATAGCCAAAATATTAAAACAGCCTGAATGTCTAATAACAATTGTGAAATATATATGTATATATTTATATAGGGCTGGAGCAATAGCACAGCAGGTAGGGTGTTTGCTTTGCATGCAGCCGACCCAAGTTCGGTTCCTTCGTCCCTCTCGGAGAGCCTGGCAAGCTACCGAGAGTACCTCGCCTGCATGGCAGAGCCTGGCAAGCTACCCATGGCGTATTCGATATACCAAAAACAGTAACAACAAGTCTCTCACAATGTCACAATGGAGATGTTACTGGTGCCTGCTCGAACAAATTGATGAACAGCGGGATGACAGGGATACAGTGATACAGAGGTATGTATATATATATATATATATACACACACATATATATAACATACGTGTATATATATATAAAATAATAGGAAAATACAAAATGTTGCCTTTTTACCACGTGAATTGGACAAAAGGGCTTCACTTTAAAAATGAAGTAAGTCAGAGAGAAAAGTACTAGTTGATCTTACATGTTTATAGAGAAATAAAGTAAGAAAATAGCATCAAATTATAACAAACCCTTGGGCTTTGATAACAGAACTGAGGTTACTGAGCACAGGGGTGGAGGGAGTAGCTTGGGGTGAGGGAAGAAGAAGTGTCCTAGGAGTGACAGAAAGGCAGTGTGGAGGGTCTTTGTATATTTGAGAGAAGAGCCTTCGCCACTTTGAAGGTGAAGCAGATGCAGTAATTTTGCACAACAGCATAAGCATTAATACTATTATGACTATATTATTGCAACTACAAACCAAAAAAATCTAGCTATTCTCATATAGAGTGACAGTTAATGGTCCCTGATTTAACAGTAAGAAAAACATGTATATTCTCACATAACAAAGGCATAGAGCTATGTGGGTTTCTGATGCCACTGAGGTTCTCCGAGTCTCTCCTCTTTTCTCTCTTTAGTGATGCTGTTTGTATTACAAGAGAACAGAAGTGGTTCAGATATGTTTCTGTAAGAAGGAAAAAGAGAAACTGTCTTCTCCCGAGGCTCCTTCTCAGACTTGAGTAAATGAACACAGAAACCTCCATCTTCACCGCATATATCACTTGATGGCTCACTGATCTCAGCTGACCCTTTTCTGAATCAAGGGAGAAGGGGATTATTCTGAACCAATCACACTTTCCTTGGAATTTTAGGTATGATGACTAATTAAAAAAAATTTTTTTTTTAGTCACTGTGAGATAGTTACAAGCTTTCGTGTTTGGGTTACTATCACACAATGATCAAACACCCATCCCTCCACCAGTGCACATTCCCCACCACCAATATCCCTGGTATACCCCCCATTCCCACCCTCCATGGCAGGTAATATTCCCCATACTCTCTCTACTTTTGGGCATTATGGCTTGCAACACAGACACTGAGAGGTCATCGTGTTTGGTCCATTATCTACTTTCGGCACGCATCTCCCATCCCGACTGATGCCTATTTTTATCACACACTTAACTGTGCTCTTGCACAGAGCAGGGTTTAGTAGGAAGATAAATTAGGCAACTCAGAAGATCATCAGTGTATCATTTATTGTAAATGGTGAGGTAAACTGGAATGACATGTTCTGTTTCATTTATATTTTCACTGCTTTATCGAGTCATAAAAGCATATATCTTATACAAACGTATTGTATGTTCTTTGCGCAAAAGTTTTTAAATTCATGAAATTAAAATTGCTTACTACCTAATAATATTGTCAAAAATTTTTTATTATACTATTTCATATTTAAACAATTCTAAATTATATTTCTCAAATAGTACCCTTTGATATCTTTATCAGCATCAGAGAAATAAAATGATTGAATACTTGTATCTTGTTAGTACTTGGCAGGAATTTGAGTGGTTGTTTTTCCAGAAACAACTCATGAGGTTGACTCCTTCTTTGGTACATCTTGCTACAGCTGTGGAAAAAAACTCAGTCTTTTATTAAATAGCTAATACTTTAAGGAACAAGAATAGAAATAAATTTTCGTGTCTAAGTTTTGAGCAGTATTACAAATGACATACATCACAATATTTTGCTAGCTGATTTTTAACTACGAGTTATATAGTTTAAACTACTAGTTTAACTACAATATATTTGTAGTTAATAATAGTTAATAATAATTCTACAATACACATTCGGACGAGCCTCATGCATGAAGGGACCAGCAGAGGAACCTAGGTATGTGGGACCCCGGGCTGAGATCTCCAAGCCTGCTCAGATTGGGACTGGGCCTTCTCCACCCAGACTCCCCATTTTTTAGTAGTTTGGAAGCCACATCCAAAAACTGCCTCCAGTGCTGTGTAATCCCACCAATGGCAAACATCCAGAGACTATAAGACCAAGTCCTGGAAGAGAGCAACACAGAGTCTCTTGCCCCCGATGCCTGGCTGTCTTCACTGGGGCCCATCGGAGGGGATGGGTTGCCTTTCCCTCCCCGCCCCAAGCAGAGACTTGACAGTTGAAGACCTCCAGAACCCAGCCACAGCCATGCTGTGGGCTTACAATACTTAACTTTACTTGTACAATAGTTACAATATTGTAAATATTATAAATAATGTAAATACAATACTTGTAATGCTTGTAGTTAACTACGGTATTAACAAATACTTGTAGTTAATAGTTATTAATGTCTTGTAGAACAAGACATCTAATAGTCTTGTTCTCCCTCTTGGAGAACCTGGCAAGCTACCAAGAGTCTATTGCCTGCACGGGAGGGCCTTGCAAGGTCTCCATGGTGTAGTCATATCCCAAATACAGTAAAAGACGTATACATACCTCTTGGAGAGCCTGGCAAGCTACTGAGAATCCCACCCGCACAGAACAGCCTGGCAAGCTACCCATGGTGTGTTTGATATGCCAAAAACAGTAACAATGGGTCTCATTCCCCTGACCCTGAAAGAGCCTCCAATTATTGGGAAATACGAAAAAGGAGAGGCTGCTAAAATCACGGGGCTAAGTGTAATAGAGATGTTACTGGTGCCCACTTGAGTAAATCGATGAACAATGGGATGACAGTGATACAGTGATATAGATACTTGTAATTACATGTGTATTTATCTTTTAAGTGTGATTCTTTTCTTTTTTTTACAATACTGAAAAGTTTGGTTTTTAATTGTAAGAAATTGTCATAAACAACTTAAGTTGACATAAAACATATACAAAAAGAAAGTAAGTGTGATTATTTTCCTTGAGGGTGTGTATGAAGGAAATTATGTGTAAAATAGAGGGCCAGAAAGGTAGTATAGTGGTTACAGAATTTAATTTTATGCCTCAAGCACTATCAGGAGTAACTGCTAGACAAGAGTATCATTAGCTCAAAGCACTGTTGTAGTATTTGATTCAACCCCTCAACACCAGCCCCCCCCCACCAAAAGAGGTTTTAAAAAAAGCCCAAAGGTAATTCTTTTTTTTTTTTTTTTTTGCTTTTTGGGTCACACCCGATGATGCACAGGGGTCACTCCTGGCTCTGCTCTCAGGAATTACCACTGACGGTGCTCAGGGGACCATATGGGATGCTGGGAATCGAACCTGGGTCGGCCGTGTGCAAGGCAAATGCCCTACCCTCTGTGCTATCACTCCAGTCCCCCCAAAGGTAATTCTATGTGTAATTGCATATGCGCTAATAGCTGCTGAGTAGGTATGTGTATTTAGCAATGATTTTTCTCTTAAATGAGATATATATATATATATATATTAGTAAGCTTGATTTAATAAGTCAGAACTAATTTTAAGTCTCATTCCTGAAATTTTTATTATGTAGATCATTATATTAGATTTTCTTACCAATTGCAAATTTTAAATTCTAAAAAATCCCCAATATTCAAGACCAAGCATCAAGATTGTTAGGCTGGAGACTCAAAATGTTTGGCAAATTTGATTGCCTTTTTTTGTAGCACTTAGCAAAGAGTTTTGCACTTTTAATCCTTATCACCACTCTCTTTATGTAACATCTTAATTAGATAGCATTGTTGTTAGAAAATTGTTTCTCTAGTAAGTAGTTAAATGATAGTTAAAAATCAAA
Source organism: Sorex araneus (assembly GCF_027595985.1). Taxonomy (NCBI): domain Eukaryota; kingdom Metazoa; phylum Chordata; class Mammalia; order Eulipotyphla; family Soricidae; genus Sorex; species Sorex araneus. Next base: position 182,652,387 of record NC_073306.1, on the reverse strand, counting down.
ATAAAATGTAACAGTGTATACAGACATATATTATTATATATATATATATTTTCAATCCTTATATTTGATATTGGTAAATTCTCTCGTTTTACTTAAAATTTCAAATTAACAAATATATTTGTGCTCTTAATATGAAAATACTATTTACAAGGCATCACTGTTTTGATACTAAAAGTGCCATATTTGGTGATTTAGACATTTATAATTGGAGCAATAGCATAGCGGGTAGGGCATTTGCCTTGCACGTGGCTGACGGGGGTTTGATTGCTCTGTCCTTCTCGGAGAGTCAGGCAAACTACTGAGAGTACCCTGCCCGCACAGCAGAGCCTGGCAAGCTGCCCATGGTGTATTCAATATGCCAAAAACAGTAACAAGAAGTCTCACAATGAAGATGTTACTGGTGCCCGCTCGAGCAAATCGATGAACAGCAGGATGACAGTGTACAGTGCTTGATAATATTAGTAACAAATATTTTACCACATATGTATACTATATATGTAATAAACTGTGATCATGTATGTGTCTGGTTATAATATAAGATTATAATATGCATTAACTTTTTGTTTACTTGGATTTTTGTTGGTGTAGTTGGGTTCTGAGGTTTTTGTTTGTTTGTTTATTTTTGGTTTTGGACCACATTCAAGTGCTCAGGTTTACTCCTGCCTCTATGCTTTGTGATCACTGCTTGTGGGACTCAGGCGATAAGATGTGGTGGCAGGGATCAAACCAGGGCAAGCATGTATAAGGCAAGCCCCTTACCTGCTGTGCATCTCGAGCTCTACGCATGACAATTTTAAGATCTGTGCTTTTACATGACAATTTTAAGATTCGTGTTTTAAAAAAACAAAATCATACTGTGAATACATGATCACTTATGTGTGTGTGTGCACGTGCACGTGCTTTCATGAATCAAACTCAGTATCACATATGCAAGGGATGTATTCTATGATTAAGTCATGTCCTGATGTTCTTAAATACTTCCTAGCTCTAAGTCTTGATGGGGATGTAGTATTTCATTATTAGATGCATTGTGACAAGTAATTACTTGTTTGACGTTTGTTTTCTTTCCACATTTTTCTTCATTATAGATAGTGATTTAATAGGCATCATTGTATCATTCTTTATTTTTGAAATCTATTCCTAGAAGTTGAGTGGTAGAATTAAGTTTAAGGAACTTGTAAAACCTTTTATTAGCCACTGCCAAATTACCAACTGATACAAGTGGCACAATGCTTTATGGAAGCAATTTAGAGAACATATTTGGTCAGTTGTATGAAAAATTTAAACATATATATAAATATATATACATATAGATATATTAATTCCTCTTCTGGGCTTTACTGAGGAATTGATCTGAAACAAACAATATTAAGAGACAGGTGACTGCACAAAGATGTCCCTTGAAGAATCTTTTGCAACTGTAAACAATTCTAAATTATTCAGCAACAATTGAAATGTTTTAGAAGTACATTATTAGAAGGATTCTTAAAGATCATCTAATTTCTTTTTCAGAGGTAGAAAATTAACATTTAGAATGATGGCTTTCTCCGGTATGAGTCATGGTTTACAGCTATACAGACTGAAAAGCACTGGTCAAGAGTGGTTATGTGAGTTTTTCAGGATCACACAGAATGTTGAGATGCTCTAACTTCATTATCAAATTGTAGCATTAGACTTCGAAATTCAACTTATTTTCAAAATGTTCACCATTTATCATTTATCACAATAAATACTTTGTGATAAAGAACTGAATCTCCTTTATAAAATTTTTTAATTGATGATCACGCTGGATAAGAACTGAGTATTTCAAGTAGGTAAGGAAATATACATGATAATCTTTCAGGGCTGGAGTGATAGTACAGTGGGAAGGGCGTTTGCCTTGCACGCAACTGACCTGGGTTCAATTCCTTTACCCCTCTCAGAGAGTCTGGCAAGCTACTGAGAGTATCTTGTCTGCACGGCAGAGCCTGGCAAGCTACCCGTGGCATATTCGATATGCCAAAAACAGTAGCAACAAGTCTCACAATGGAGATGTTACTGGTAACTGCTCAAGCAAATCGATGAGCAATGGGATCTTTCAGTATCTATATTGCAAACCACAAAGTTCAAAAGAAGAGAGAGAGAGAAAGAGAGAGAGAATGAGAGAGAGAGAGAGAGAGAGAGAGAAGTGCCCGCATTAGTGGTAGGCTGAAGTATGGGAGATATGTAGTTGGGAGGTGGTGGGAGGAAAACTGGGGTCACTGATGCTGGGAAATGTACACTGTTGGATGGTGGAGAGGTGGGTGTTGGAACACAATGTATGACTGAAATCCAATCATGAACAACTTTTTAATGGACTATCGTGATTCAATAAAAAATTAAAAAAAAATTTTCATTGAATCACTGTGAGATACACAGTTACAAGGTTGTTCATGATTGGAACTGAACCTATTTTTAATGGAAAGATAACTTTCAAAATATAATTGATTTTTTAAAGACATGAAATGCTCTAAATCTGTTAATTTAAAACTGCAAAATCTAATTAGATATTAAAAAGTATGTATCTAAGCTTTACTATATCATGACTGCATGACACTATTAAATAAAAAATTAGAGAACATAAAAATACTTCCTATACCAAAGGAATACTCAAAAACATTGCTCTATAAGAAACTTTTCATTGTTTTGAGCAAAGTGAAACATTAATCACCATTCAAGTCTCATTTAAAATAGCATAGAAATAATAGTGCATGAACTTTATTTGTTTTTTATTATGTTTTGGTTTTGGGGGCACACCTGGTAGGCAGCCTGCAAGATGGTTTCTAGAGATTATAAGGAAGAAAGGAAGGAGAAAGAAATGAGGAGAAAATTAAAGGAAAAAAGAAACAGGAAAATGAAGTAATAATCCTCAACATTCTCTTTTTAAAGACATTTCTGAAAGTCAACTGTGCAACAAAAATATTCTAGACAGCAGCACATATTAATGAACAGTGCTGTTTGGAGATTTACCTAGAAGGAAGTCTTTGGTCCATTTATTATAACACATAATGGAAAATTAATAGTCTGAACATTTGCACTAGAGCTTAATGCATAACTTGAGTAACAACATGAATGAATCCTTTAAATACAGTTCTGAGAGACAGATTTAAGTGAAAAACTATACCTATGATTAGAATTATTAGAATTGAGGCTATATTCAATTTATTGAATTAGACTACTATTCTCAGAAATAGATCTCTTTTAGGATTCAGTATTGATACTGATATTAACATTATGCCTAGTATTTTAAATGCATATGGAAGTATTAGGCACTATTATGAGATCTCATTAAGAAGAAAATGTGCTTTATTTTTGATCAATGTTTAATGATAAAACATGTGCTTTAGGAATAAAATTTTCATTGACCTGATTTATATATCTCATTTATTTAATTGTTTGCTTATTTGGGGCCATACCTGACTATTAATGAGGGCTTTCTCTTGATTCAGTGCTCAAGGATGACTCTTGACCGTGCTCAGGGACACACGTGATGCCAGGAAAAGAATGAGAGTCGGCCACGTGCAAAGCAACTGCATTAACCACTACTATCTCTCTAGGCCCCAGATTCTGATTTATAAATTGAACCTCATGACATTAGAATCTACTTGTTGATTCTATTTTGACTATTCTCTAAATTGCTTAACTCAGGTCTACATATCAGTGGGTATTGATTTTAACAATTTTCCAGCTATATAAGAAGATATCAACATGGGGAAGAGGGACTCTGATTGAATCACACTGAGACAGGTTTTAGGTACTTCTTGATTCTCTAGTCTGACTTCTTTTCTAGGTCTTTGGTTCCAATGTTCCCAGATTGGTAATATTGTTGTCTAGGGGTTGCTTATGATTGAGCATGAACATCTATTCATGATCAGTATTTAAACAGATTTTTGTTTAAAGACTGGGGAGAGGAACCGGGGTTTGGAGTATCCATTAGGGGAATGAAGAAACAGCAACTCCCTAAAGCAGTCCTTTAATGAGAGCTGCCATCTCCCCCCACACCATCCTGAATAAAATAAACACGAATACCAGTTAAAAAACGTTGTGCTGGCTGGAGAATCATAATCATGGGCAACTATTTCTATTAGTGGTAGGAAGAGCTTGCTGGTTTGGACAGGCTTGTGTTTTCTGGAGGGTGAGGAAGGGAGAGGCCAAAGGCCGGGGAGGATGTGCTTCCTTCCTCCTTTTAATTGTTTGGCCAGTTTCTATACACACACCATAGTCCATAGTAAGTATTTGCCAAGAGTAGATTCTCCAAATATGCACATGGGGAAAGCAACCAACCTTTATGGGAGCCTTTCCTCATTAGTTTATGGGTAGCACTGCATAGATCTTATAACTGTGCTAGGTGTTAAAAATAACCTTCTATATCACACAACGTACATTTTAAAGCTTTGGGTCTTACTAGCTGCACCTGCCCTTTGGAAATTCATTTCCTAATTGAGCACTGGTTTTCGCATCTCATCTCATTTGTGTTAATTCCAGAATTAATAGAAGGTTTGACAAGATTAGGGGTTTAACATAGTTCTTAACTTCATGGTACTTGCCTAATAGATGGTTGTGGCAGTAGTAAGGATTCTTTTCGTTGTTCTCTTATTGCAAAGACATATTAACTATTTAGACAAAGACATGTTATTCTACATTTAACCCAGTTTTTGCTGGGGAGTTGCTTCCATAGATGATAAGTAGAGCAGACTCATAGAAAATGTATAAACCATTTTTTCAGATCATGGTTTACATTAGCACTGTAGCATTTCACTGTCGTACCGTTGTTCACCCATTTGCTCGAGTGGGCACCAGTAACATCTTCATTGTGAGACTTGTAATTACTATTTTTGGCATATTGAATACACCACAGGGAGCTTGCCAGGCTCTGCCATGCAGGTGGGATACTCTTAGTAGCTTGCCAGGCTCTCCAAGAGGGATGGAGGAATTAAACCCGGGTTAGCTGCATGCAAGGCAAATGTCCTGCCTGCTGTGCCATTTCTCCAGCCCCTCTTTTAAACAAATAAGCAATATATAATGAGGGCTGGGAGTTGAGTGTACTCAAAAGTACTCTGGTGGTACTCAGAAACCATTCTGGTTCCATGTTCAGGTGTTTCTCCCTATGCTTGGAGAATCACATGGTGCTCCAGGAGTAACGCTTTGGTGTCACCCTATCCAGTTCAACAATTATTTAACAGAATTTATTTTGTGCTAGACACTTTACTAAGAGCTTGAGATAATTTGGTGACACAGAACAGGTTTTGTCTCTATGAAATTATAAATACAACAATTTTCCTATCTAGTATCCTCGTAAGGACTGTGTAGAAGACATTCTTTGGGTTATACTAGAATAACATGTTCTATTAACATATTCATTTAGAGATCGTATTCTTCCCTGTGGTCTCTCAGCCTGTTTTTAGAAGCAAATGCTTGCTATATTTGGGAATCCCTCGCTGAAGCCCAGTAAGCCACCAGCCATGAGAAGGCCATGGTCAATTCATGCAAGGAAATCTACATCTTCAGGAACCTTAGCATTTCCGACCTATTCTGGAAGGATTTGAAAACTTAATATAGATATCCTGTAAAATTCCGCTACTGGGATATTTGTTTAGTAGTTTTAAGAGAAGTATTTTCTTCTATCTATAAAGTAGAAACATAGCAAATAAGAGAGAGAAACTGTATAAACACTCACTCAGCATCAACCCCCCTTATCCATATGCAAGGCTGATCTTACCACTGACACCATGTCTCCACCCCTGAACGTCCTTGTACAAGTCCTTTGTAAACTTATATTTTAACTTCTTTTGGTAAATAATGAGAAGTGAAATGTATGAACCAAACATGATATAGTCTTTACAAAATATTGGAGGCTGTTTTTCCAAAGTAGATGCAGCATTTCATTCACCCTCTATAAAGGCATGAGTTGTCGTTGATTAGAATTGGACTTGGACGTTGGAAAACTTTTTCTATAAAGAGTAAAAGAGTAAATATTTTTGTCCTTGTGACCTGTGTCATCTGTTGCAATCTGCAACTCGCCTATTTCAGTGAAAGAGCAGCAATAGACAATTGTGGACATTTCTGTGTGAGTGTGTTCAATAAAATTTTATGTGCAAGATCAGCTGGCTTTTTATTTGCTTATAGTACATTGCCAGCCCACCCTTACACTCATTTGTTATCAGTCTCTTTAATTTTTAGACTTTGATTGGTGTAAGATGTGAGACAGTATCTCTCTTTGTTGTTGTTGCAGTGACTGAGGGGTCACATCCTTGGCTGTGATACTTGCTGGAAATCACATGCTTTGTTAGGGCTGTGGATCACCAGAATCACACTCTACTTGTGGCCTGTGGCAACCATTCAGCCACTGAGTCACATCCCTGGCCTCTGGGATTTTGTTTTGTTTTGTTTTTATTTGGGAGCCACACCTAGCTGGCCTCAGGACATCTTCCTGGTGCTGTGCTCAGGGATCACCTCTGGTCATGCTCAGGGGATCATCTGCAGTACCCAAGACTGAACCCAGGTGAGCCACAGGTAAGGCAAGTGCTTTAACCACAGTATTATCTCTTCATCCTGTTGCTCATTGATTTGCTCTAGAGGGCACCAATAACGTCTCCATTGTGAGACTTGTTACTGTTTTGGCATATCGAATACACCAGGGGTAGCTTGCCAGGCTCTGCTGTGCGGGCAAGATACTCTCTGTAGCTTGTCGGGCTCTCCGAGAGGGGTTAAGGAATCGAACCCGGGTCAGCCGCATGCAAGGCAAACACCCCGCTCTCCGTGCTATGGCTCCAGCCCATTATCTCTCATGTTGGTGTTTTGTGTCTGTCTTGCCAGTGGCTTAGTCAAGTGGGGAGCGAGAGAGGTAGAACTGAATAAACGCTGCTTCCGTCTCTCTGCCTGACCCACCGTGGCCACCAGTGCTTAGGGAAATGCTGGCTAGGGTAAGGACTGGTAAAATGTGCTGCAACCACCTACCCGGCACAGCGGGTCATGTTCTGCCAGCCCCAGGAGGCAACCGACACCATGTGCCTGAGTCCTATTGTTCTCCCTGACTTTTCTGACCCCTGTTACTGCAGAGCCATGCGCTCAGGCTAGAGTGAGGAGTTATTCCTTGCGGGAAAGTCAGTCCTCACCCAAGCACAAGTGTTCCGTGTCTACCACCTTTCCCTCACAGAAAAGAATTTCAGGAGGAGTTGTAAGAGTGAAGCAAGGTAGTTTTTATTGAAAGAAACTTGTGAGAGAGAGAAAGATGGGGGTGTGGGGTGAGGATGGGGGATATGTTCAGGATAAGCTTCTCCAGAATTGAAATAAGCAAGCGAAGAAATGTAGAAGCAAGCAAACAAGATAGTGTTCCAGTGAGAAGCAAGCACTGAATAGCTTTGGGGAGGAGCTTTTATGCAATTCTTTATACTAATGTTTTTTTTTTTCTGGAGTTTTGCTCACAAGTCTGGGTATTGTCACAGAAAAGCTTTGCGCTGTTAATGGTACTTTCATAATCTCATCCTTTGCATTGTTGGTGGTCTCTTTATAAACTCATTCCCTTTCACTATTGATGGTCTTTTCATAATTTCTTAGATTCTTCTGTAGCTTCCTTTTTGGGGGGTTCGCCTTCTCTGGGTAAGGGCTTCAATTTCATTCTTTGTGTACTGACTTGATTTTATTTGTTCTTTTCCTAGTTTCTTTAGATGTAACTTTTGACAATTTATTCAGGATTTTATTGTTTAATGATGTGGGTGTTTACTGCTATGAACGTCATGGTTTTTGTTTTTTTCCCTTTAATTCCATCAGATCCAGTAGTTCATTTCTTCATCTTTGTTGGATTACAGGAATTTTTTTTTGTTGCCTATTGATTTCTTCATAGTCCCAATAGCTAGTCAAGAACTTGTTAAGTGATCCTGTGGTTCAATTTAAATTTCATATGATTTTGGTCAGAAAAGATGCTTGTTATGACTTCAATTTTCTTGTACTTATTGAGCTGCTTTTGTGCTCTATCAACTATTTTTGAGAACATCACATCACATGTGCACTTAAAAGAAAGAATGTCTATTCATTTCTTTGAGATTGAAAAATTTCTGTATAAAGCTATCAGATTCATTTGTTCAATTAATTCATTTAAAGTCATTCATTCTTACTCTTAAAAATTTATTTGGCTTAGAAATGTGTTTGTCCAGGTCGGCAAAACCCTCAACGATATTGAAGATAAAGGTATCTTCAAAGATGACATGGAACTAAGCAATCTAGTAGAAACAGAGATCAACAAATGGGACTACATTAAACTACAAAGCTTCTGCACCGCAAAAGATACAGTGACCAAAATACAAAGACTATCTACAGAATGGGAAAGGATATTTACACAATACCCATCAGATAAGGGGTTGATATCAATGGTATATAAAGCACTGGTTGAACTCTACAAGAAGAAAACATTCAACCCCATCAAAAAATGGGGCGAAGAAATGAACAGAAACTTTTCCAAGGAAGAGATACGAATGGCCAAAAGGCACATGAAAAAGTGGTCTGCATCACTAATCATCAGAGAGATGCAGATCAAAACAACCACGAGATACCACCTCACACCACAGAGACTAGCACACATCCAAAAGTACAAAAGCAACCACTGTTGGAGAGGATGTGGGGAGAAAGGGACCCTTCTACACTCCTGGTGGGAATGCTGACTAGTTCAGTCCTTTTGGAAAACAATATGGACGATTCTCAAAAAACTAGAGGTTGAGCTCCCATTTGACCAGCAATACCACTTCTGGGAATATATCCCAGAGGAGCAAAAAAGTATAGTCGAAATGACATCTGCACTTATATGTTCATTGCAGCACTGTTTACAATAGCCAGAATCTGGAAAAAACCCGAGTGCCCTAGAACAGATGACTGGTTGAAGAAACTTTGGTACATCTATACAATGGAATACTATGCAGCTGTTAGAAAAATGGAGGTCATGAAGTTTGCATATAAGTGGATCAGCATGGAAAGTATCATGCTAAGTGAAATGAGTCAGAAAGAGAGGGACAGACATAGAAAGATTGCACTCATCTGTGGAATATAGAATAATAGACTAGGAGTCTAACACCCAAGAATAGTAGAAATAAGTACTAGGAGGTTAACTTCATGGCTTGGAGGCTGGTCTCTCATTCTGGGCAACTCAGAGAAGGGAACACCAAGTAAAATGTGGTCGGAGGTCATGCGGGGGAGGGGTGACGCGTGCCGAATGTAGACTAGAGACTGAACACAATGGCCGCTCAACACTTTTATTGAAAAACACAACACCTAATCAGAGAGAGAGAACGAAAGGGAATACCCTGCCATAGTGGCAGTTTGGGGTGGGGGGAGACGGGACTGGGGAGGGTGGGAGGGACGCTGGGTTTACTGGTGGTGGAGAATGGGCACTGGTGAAGGGATGGGTTCTCGAACTTTGTATGGGGGAAACATGAGCACAAAAATGTATAAATCTGTAACTGTACACTCACGGTGATTCACTAATTAAAAATAAATATTTTTTAAAAAAAGAAATGTGTTTGTCTTAGAAATAGTAGAAACAGTATATGTATTATAATTTTTTATTTTGCAGGTACCTAAAGATTGTATCACTCTTTTCTATATACGATTGTCTTCTTTTGTTGAAATATTAATTCATTGTCATTAGACTAAGCAAATTCTGTTGTTTTCTTTCTGTCTTTTAATGTTCTGTTGCTATTTCATTTAATTCTTGTTTATGATGCTGTTTTGAATCATAAGTTTTGTGAGCTTTCTTTTGTGTGTGTGTTAGAGTACATTTGACTTTTTTCATACAATTATCTTAACTTTCACTGTCTGTTAGTTCTTCATTTTCATGTTGTTAAGACTGAGTTCTGAAGATATTTCTCAATAAAGTTCTGCCATAGAATTTAATCATTTTTGGCATTTGCTTTGCTTTTCCAGTGGGAGGCATCCTGGGTCTTGTTTTGGAGGTCTGTTTTATTTCATTTTTCTTCTTTTTGCATGACCTTGAGTGTATGGAGATTAAGGGAGTCATATGCTGGGGCCAGTCTGGATGTAAAAATCCCTTTCTGTCCTGTTCCCTTGGTGACCAGATCCATTCCCAATCATTGAGCACAAAGTTCATGGTGCTAGATCCCTTGTCTTGGGCCAGCTACAGACAGACAACTGGATCAGCAGCTAAGGGCTCTTTTCTTCAAAGATAGGGTTTTTTTGATTTCTAAGGAATGAGAGAAAGGGATTTCTCTTGCTATGTTAGGTCTGTTAAAACTTTCTGAGATTCTGGCCCTGGGACTCAGTTTTGGAAAGCCAACCTCTTCCTCTGTGACAAAGCTCACTGAAGTCCTAGTGACTTGGCTTTTACCCCAAATCCTGACTTTTCCCGTATGTAATGCATGATCTGTGCCACCGAAGCTCTCTACTTTGCCATGGGTATAGCTGCAGCTCCCACCTCATTGCACAAATTACACCAAAGCCATGAGCTTTCAGCCACTCCCCTTCAAAAATGCAGTGCTAATTGATTCAGGCATCCTTCATGATAAGCCAATACAACTAGCATGAGATACTTAGTTCCTGATTGTGCTTTAAGGGGCTTCTCCCCACCCTTTGTTTTTGTTCTGGGTCACACAGGGTGATACTCAGAACTTATTACTGGTTTGGTGCTCAGGGATTGCTCCTGACAGGCTCAGGGGCCAATGGGGTGCCAGCGATTGGACCCGGGCAGGCCAGGTGCAAGGCAAACAAATGCCCTACCTGCTGTGCTATTGCTTGGACCCTAATGAAATTTTCTTTCCTTGATTTATTTCTCCATGTTTTCTCTGTATGTCTTATTATATATTATTTGTTAGAGAAATTAAGAATAAGGAAAATGAAAGAATTTTTCTTGAACATAGGACTTGTTAAGAAAACCAGAATGTTTTGAAATACCTCCAGATCTGTCCCCCTTAACAACACAGCCACCTTTTTCTTTTCTTTTCTTTTCTTTTTTTTTTTTTTTTGCTTTTTGGGTCACACCTGGCGAAGCACAGGGGTTATTCCTTTTTTTTTTTAATTTTATTCTAGTTTTCATTTTTATTGTATTTTTATTTTATTTTGTTAACATTTATTCTCTCTCCATTTAATACATGAGAACAATTAGTGTTTTTTTTAATTTTATTGAATCACCATGAGATAGTTACAAGCTTTCATGTTTGGGTTACAATCTCACGATGATCAAACACCCATCCCTCCACCAGTGCACATTCCCCACTACCAATATCCCAGGTATACCCCCCTTTCCCACCCTCCCCCTGCCTCCATGGCAGACAATATTCCCCATACTCTCTCTCTACTTTGGGGCATTATAGCTTGCAACACAGACATGAGAAGTCATCATGTTTGGTGCACAGGGGTTATTCCTGATTCTGCACTCAGAAATTACTCCTGACAGTGCTCAGGGGACCATATGAGATGCTGGGATTCGAACCCGGGTTGGCTGCATGCAAGGCAAACGCCCTACCCGCTGTGCTATCACTCCAGCTCTAACACAGCCACCCTTAATGGAAACGCGAGGTGATATTTCCTCCATTTTCACTGTGAGGAACCTTGGTTTTTCATTTTCAGAGTTTTCCATTCTAAGTCTCCAGCAATTTCCCAAATAAGATCAGGGTTTTTGACCCTCTCACTAATTCTGAAAAGGTTTTTGTTTAGTTTCTTTTCCAGTAAATTGTGATTCTCCGTATTTTCCAGTTTCTCCGTTTTGGTGGCAATGATTTGTTTATGCTCTCACTTTTCTCAGAGATCTGTTGATGTTTTTGCTTCTTTAACTTTTTACTTGTTGTAAGTAAAAAATGGTGACTTCTAAACTTCTTGTCAGTTCTTGTCAGGGACTATTCTTGCTAGATTTGAAGTCTATAACTTAGAAATAATGATGGTTTTCTTAAATCTTTTATTATTGGGACTGGAGAAATAGCACAGCGGGTAAGGTGTTTGCCGTGCATGCAGCCTACCCAGGTTGGATTCTCAGCATCCCATATGGTTCCCTGAGCACCGCCAGGGGTGATTCCTGAGTGCAGAGCCAGGAGTAACCCCTGTGCATTGCCAGGTGTAACCCAAAAAGCAAAAACGAAATCAAAACAAAACAAAACAAAAACTTCTATTCTTTGCAAAATATTCAAGTTTTGTATAATTCGTCTTTATTCTGAGAAAATTTCTTTAATATTTATTATAGTATAGGTGTACTTTACAGAACATTTTCTCAGCCTTTTTTCATTAGAAAATTTCTATATGTTATCATTATTTAAAAAAATATTGAAGTAATGCTGGCTTACAAGCCTATATATTTTTAAGAGTATAGTTTCACATGACTTTAAAATGTTTTTATCTTATCACATCCAGTACCAAAGTACCAATAGCACCCTACCACACTTTATTGTTTTTTTTCTCTTTGGGTCACACCCAGTGATGCAGAGGGGTTAGTCCTGGCTTTGCACTCAGGAATTAGTCCTGGCAATGCTCAGGGGACCATATGGGATGCTGGGAATCGAACCTGATGGGCCACGTGAAAGGCAAATGCCCTACCCCTGTACTATCACTCCAGCCCCCGGTATGTCCTTTTAACACTGTCTTCCATCCTCCCTGACAGCCTCAGTTCTCTGGTGAGTATACACAGGTTTCTTTTATTTGACTTTGTCTCTCCCCTTGCTCTGATTTGTTTTATCTTACATGTGAGAAAGATCATCAGCTACTTCTATCTTGGTCCCTTCCAGTTCTGTTCAGATTGTTGCAAATGGCAAACGATTTCAACTTTTCCATTTTATATATGTGTGAGTGTATAAGATAGTTACAACTAATATAGTAGTAGACCAGTGGTTTTCAGGCTTTCTACACCTGTGAACTGATACTGGCCCATGGCCAGTGGTTGAGGACCACTGCTGTAAACACTCTTGCCTTTTAAATGTTCCAACAACAATCCTAACACTAGTGTGACCTTCCTTACACCATTGTCCCCAGTTTCCCACACCCCCCAAGTCTGCCCCCTTAGCAGGCACAAAATCATTTATTTTATTATTGCTTGTTACAACAAAATGGTAAACAGAGCTATCAAAAAGTAGTTCAGGAAAAAAATTGTGAAAATTGTTATATCACAATGGAGTTATTAAAGTCATTGTCTGAGGATTTACTGAGCTATTTGTTGCTAGTTGAGTCCTCTCTGCTATTGTTTTTATTTCTTGAACTTACTGGTCTTTTATGCTACTTTCCCATTTACTTTGCTAAGGCTCCTACTGGACTGTCCATATTGTGGAATTTGGAAGTGTTGTGGTCTTTTGAGCTGGGACTATTCTTTGGCTTGGCATCCTTGGAGATTCATGGTGAAGTCATGAAGCTGGTATGTTTATATTAACTGAAGGTATGGGGTAAGGGTGCTAGGGCTTTCAGTAGTGCACTGTGGTAGTATAAGTGGAAGTACAATCCTTCCACAGTAGTACAAGTGGAAGGCTGCTTGCCCCCATTCCACGAGGGCACGGGAGACCAGTGTAACTGTGAGTTTCGTTAACGTGGCATGTTTTCTGAGCTGGTTATGAAGCTGAGAAACTGGGCCGTTTATATAAGACAGATCCCCCAAATGTGACCATCAGTGTGAACTCTAGAGGATTAAGTGTGAAATTACTAGAAAAGACACTTTCCTGTCTTTCTTAAACAACAGAGGTTATGAATTTGAGGCTAAGTTGGGAGTCGTTAGATTCAGATATTAGAATTGGGACACTTGAAAAAAGTGTTTTTAAAAGCCTGGTCCAGTATTCACATTTGACTGTTATTTCTTTTCCTATTTTATAACTTTAATGAGCATAACAAAAAAGACTTTGTATTTGTCTCAAAACTGCCCTCAAATAATTGCAAGTTCCAGACCTGAGAAGCCTGTTTTCTTTCACTCACAGTCCAATGTGATTCTTTGTGAAAGGCCAGTCCCAAGGGATGAGACTCAACCTGCACCCAATACTGGTTCCACAATTGGAATCTATTTATGCAAAGCCAATAACACAGTAGAAGAGCAGAAGGAACACTAAATCAGAAGTCAAAGAGACCTGTATTAAAATCTTGCTCCCAAAGTTATTATGTGGGTAATTCTATTAGGCAATTCTCATCTTTTCTGAAAAGAAAAAAAACAACAACAAAATAAAAGTCCCATCCTCACAGCGTTGTTGTATAATTAAATAAAACACTATAGGATCTGGTATTTATTGAGTGTTCTATTTTCTTTTCCCACCCCTTTTCATTTCAGTCTCCAGATAAGGTATGGGAAAGAATGTAAAATTCGTCAGCCACTGACGCAAAATCTTTAGTGTAAAGGAGGTCAGTGAATATTGTGCACCTTTTGTTGCCCTTTTTGTATTTGTTTGGGGATGATGCCCATCAGTAATCAGGGAACTAGTCCCAGGTCTGTGTTTGGGGATGGAGTGGTCTCTCTTTATAGTCTTTGGGCAACCGTGTGCTGCTGAGAATTGAGCCTGACCTTCTGCATACTGCACACCTGTTCCAGCACTTTGGACCATCTCCCTAAAATTATGTTGTCCTACGAAGGTTGCCTACTTTCCGTTGAATCAAATGTTCCACAAAATCCTTCCAGTCAGAGATTCATTTTCTGCTACTGTTCTTACATATACACATATATACACATACACATATTTGTGCGTGTTTGTATGTTTATTGGTTTGGGGGCCACACTCAGTGATGCTCAGGAGTTACCCCTGGCTCTCCACTCAGGAATTACTCTTGGCAGTGCTCAGGGGATCATGTGGGATATAAGGGATTGAACCGGGTCGGCACGTGCAATATCTGAGAATGTCTCCCTTATGGGAAAAACTGTTTTCTGTAGGTATCTGTGCCAGGGGAGGGTATAGCCTGGGAAACATTTGTGGAAATAAAAACAATCAAGTTGACAATGCCAAGAGATAACAGTGACTCAGGGTTTTCTTAGCTTAGTAGCAGCCATGCTCCACATTTAGCCAAGGAAAAGAGAAGCAACATGAGGAAGATAAATTTGTAATACAGAAGCAAGGCATTTCTGATATTTATATGCACACACAATTTTTTTTAATCCTACTAGTTCACAAGGAAATTCAAGAACAACACTATTCTTCTAAAAGCTATTTTAGGATTACACACACACACACACACACACACACACACACACACACACATCTTGTTGCACTTGTATAAAAGCTTCAGTTGGGGGTGTGCTGGTAAACTGACTCCCCAGAGTAGGATTTTGGTGGGGGGGGAGGAACCCTATTTGTAGTACCTCCTGGATCCTAATCTAAATCTTGCCCCCATGGCTAACCATGTGGCGCCAACAGGAAGGGCATCAACCTTTCCTGGGAAGAGCCAGGAACATCAACTCTCTGGGAGTTGGTATGAGCTGGCTCTGGCAGAAGCCGGAGATTCAGGATCATGTTTAGGGATAACAGCTATTGGCAAATTTAATACTTGCTGAAAATAGATGTCAGTGAGTTCTAGAATACACCGCCTTTTACTCTGGCCTGCATTATATTGGTCCTTGTCTTGCCCACTTTTGGAAGTGGTTGGATAAGTTTCACCGTGGTGGACCCCAGCCCCTTTGACTTAATGAAGATTGATGTCTTTGTTAGATTTTTGAAAAAGAATGCTCGTTTTATTACCTGGTTGCTGGTGCCTAGTACTCTCTGTTCCATGACCCGTCTCCCTCACCTCCTGTGACACATTCCTGAAAGGCCTCCAGGAAAAAAAATGTTACAGCCTTGGCAGATCAATGTTTTCTGATTGTGCAATGTCCTTCCTGAGAAACCCCATTCTCCAAAGGCAGTCACTCTGAAAAAGGACCAAGAAATAGGGGTACAGAAGAGCCACCGGAAGTGCAGCATAGGAGACTAGACAGTAGCGAGAGAGGAGATAAGTTCAGGGGAAATAGCAAATATGCACATCTCACTTATGGGTTTAGGAAACTGTCAAAAAGTTCACCAGCAAGAAGGGATAAAGGGGTTGTCGCTTTTCCAAATATTCCCTGTTAGTTCAATTTTTTTGCCCCTTACAAAGCAATTTCACAAGCTCACAGAGAGCTAGTGAAACACAATGATATTATAATGTTATAAATATCATGCGTATTGCTAATGTCACATATGAATAGTAATATTAATAATTGATAATAATGATTATTTCCCCTTTGTGGATGAAGGCAACAAGATCTGGTGAAGATAAATGATGTGCCTAAGGTTGCACTGACAGTGTTGCTAATGAGAGTGAAGGAACTTGAAATCCATGGGTCTGAGTGAGGCTTGAGCTCTTTCTATATGCCTACGTGAGTGTGTGGCAGACATATGCTGTATGTATGATATTGGGGATTTCTTTTGTGGCGTGAAGGGGTGTTAAACCACAGCTGACAGTGCTCAGGATCTATTTCTCCCTCAGTATTTGGGGGAACTATCTGCAGTGCTGGGGAGTGAACTGGGTTTGGTTCATACGGAACTGCATGCAAGGCAAGAGCCTTATCCCCTTTACTAACTCTCTGGCCTGTTTGGGGATGATTATGAGCTCTAATTATATATTAGCGGGTAGGGCATTTGCCTTGCATTCGGCCCACCTGGGTTCGATTTCTCCGTCCCTCTCAGAAAGCTCGGTAAGCTACTGAGAGTATCCCGCCCACACGGCAGAGCCTGGCAAGCTACCCATGGCATATTAGATATGCCAAAAACAGTAACAAGTCTCTCGATGGAGATGTTACTGGTACCTGCTTGAGCAAATCGATGAACAATGGGACGACAGTGCTACAAACCTGTACTGGGTGAAATCAGGATGCCATATTATAAACAAATTTTTGCTTGTCTGAGAAGTTTCAACTGCCTCCTGGGGGTCAGATGATCACTTTGAGGTAGTTTAGTGGCACCATAACAGGGCTGGCAGTGGGGCTGGAGCTATAGCACAGAGGGTAGGGCATTTGCCTTTCATGTGGCCAACCTGGGTTCAATCCCCAGCATCCCAAATGGTCCCCTGAGCACTGCCAGGTGTAATTCCTGAGTGCATGATGAACCAGGAATAACCGCTGTGTATTGCCAGGTATGACCCAAAAAAACAAAAAATAAAACAAGACAAAAAACAGTGCTGGCAGTGAAAAAGATAGCCTACAAATATAACATGTGTTGTAATTGTTCCTCTGGTTTAAGCTTCCAAATTTCGGATTGTCACCTTTTGAAATTGTTACACCTCACCCTGTTTCTTAAACAGTGAATGTCTGACCTAGCTCATTTAATCTTCTTAGTTGACTCAGAACGTCAATGGCAATCTCAGTCTTTACCATCCTCTCGGGCTTGCTCAAGGCTCCAAACAGCCATGCCCCTGGAGTTTCTCCTGTTTCTTTGCTTCTGTGGGTACACTTTCCTTCCAGCGTCCCGGCACTGTCTGCTGGCTGTTTCTGTTAATGAGTAAGGAAGCAGCCAGATATCTGTGTTGCTTAGACTTGTTGACCAGGCAAGGGTAAATGAACTGTAAGTAAAGACTTGGATAATCCTTCCAGAAGTAAACACTTTCTCTCATCTTTATTCTGAGAGTCTTGCTAGGGGGCTCTTTCTGTGCTATCCTTTTCTTCTCACACTGATTCACATGCCCTTGGCTGTTGTGAGGCCCATTGACCACTGGTCTGGGTTTTACGCTTCGTGTGAATTCTCTGGATCTCCAGGAGCTGTCCTATCCAGAGTTACTGGGAGGTAGGTCCCTCTACCTCTAAGTGTAGCTTGCATCCAACTACAATCAGGGGTACAGAAAGCCCAACTCTTCCTCCACCAGGCAGAGTTATTTGGCCTGTCTACCCAGATTCCAGAGTGTCCCGTGGGGTAAAACTGAAGCTGAACTCCTATCTCTGCGTTGCTGCTTCTGTGCCTCTGAGCTTCTTTTGCGCTGGTCCAAGGACTCCTGGTACGTTTGCACAGACTTTTCATCTGCGCCTGATTCCTTGGACTCTAATAGAAGACAGACAGCCTCCCTTTCTTTTTCATATATTCTGCAATAGTCTAGAGAGATAAGATAACAAAAAGACACCTGTTCTCTCTCCTCTCCCTCCCCCCAATTCAATGTTAAAAGGGAAAGGCAGCCTAATAACGAGAGGAAGAATGCTTGGTCAGAGGGAAAAAATCAGTTTGCAAAAGAGATATTAGAACTTCATTTATTTGTCAAATTTTGACTGAAATCCTACCACGTGAGACTGTGTACTAGGATCTGAGACTACAGATATAAAAGCAATCTTCCCTTACCTCTCCCTACTAGAAAACTCATGGTCTTATAAGGAAATAAATTGAACTATTACCACATTTCCTGTGATACCATATGGTACTGTTTGGGATAGCAAAACTTCTTTCATTGACTTCAGAAGTTGTGTTTTGCTTAGCTTTTATTTTTCATCTTCCAGAAGATGGTTGAGCCACACCTGTTAGGTGTTCAGGGTCTAATCCTGGTTCTAAGGGTCACTCCTAGTAGTTCTCAGCAGATCATATTGCCCAGGGATTATAGTGGCAAGCATTGTTTGAATAATTCCGATATGGCTGGAATTGGGCTAAGAATTTCTTCTATATTTGTCTCATGTCAACAGCATGCAAGGAAAGTACCTATTGGACTCTCTCTATGTCCCCTCCAAAAGTATTCCTTACGTGCTTATTAAGTGCTAACACTTTGGAGCCTTAAAATCCATATCAAAGAGACAGTAGAGCACAAAGGCTAGAGTTTTTCAAAATTGGAAATGATAACGGAGCTGGTTCTGGTAGAGTGAGCAGGAGTTTGCAAAGTTGACAAAGGTTAAGAATGGTATTCAGATTAATAGACAGATATACAGAAAAGGCCTGGTGTTTGGAGCACTGGGGAGAGATTTATTATTGTAGGAGATAAGGAGAAGATGGTAGAAGAAACAGGAATGGATGTGAAGAGTTTTATCTGCAGACATAAGAAGTTGATTTTATCCAGTAGGTAATTGGAAGGTCAGAGGCCATTATGAATTTAGGAGTGTGACTGTGGCCATTTCAGAAGGAATATGATGGTCACCTTCTTGGGCAGCATTACAGGGAGAAGGTGGAAGCTCACAGTTTGACAAGATGATGCTATAAGACCAAGACCATGTTTTCATGTGATGTATCCAAACTGCACAATACTATTCATCAGTTCTCTTGGCCTGTGACATCATGGCTTAGCTATGGGTCTGGGCCTGATCTCGCTCTGCCAAGAGGAATGTAAAGAATTTCTTAGGCTCTAACTCTTGACATTTTGATTTGTAAAGGAATGAAAAGTTGTCCTAATGAGCGCTTCTCACGTTAGATGTTGTTAGATCTTGTCATTTGTCTGTCTGTCCGTCCATCCATCTAGGTCACACTGGCAGATCTGCCTCTTAGGACTTCCCAGGCTTTATCCAGGCCTGGAATATGGGTCACAGGAAAAAGAGGGCAGAGCAAAGCTAGTATGAATGTGTGGGTCGCCTATGGAACAGTGGGGATGGAGGCTGTGGACTGGGGGAAGGGCACTGAGAAAAAAGGGAACTGCTGAAAGATAAGTCAGAACTTGAGGAAGATAATAAAGGCATTTTCCTTCTTTTATAATCCTATAGTGAGCAACTTCTATCTTCTCAAATTCACATAAATAACACTAAATACCAATATATTTATTATTTTATTCTAGTATAAACCAACTTTCCACAGTTTAGGAGAAGTAACTCCAGTTTGGGTTTATGTCTCCCAAAAAACAACAGTGGCAAACATTGTTTGAATAATTCCAATATGCTTGGAATTGGGCTAATAATTTTTTCTATATTTATCTCATTCAATTCTTCCCCAGATCAATGAGGGAGGTTTTGTCGCACTCATGCATCATTCTGGAAGAGGAAAGTAAACTATAGACTAGTAGTTAGATTTGGTCAGACTCACACAGTGGGTAAGTGGCTTATCCAGGTCAATCTGCCTCACTCCATCTTCAACACTTAACACCTTTGAGCAGGAGGGAGGAATCAAATCTCACTCTAAATTGGTTTAAATTGTTCTTGCCATGTTGTTCGTGGACTTCTTTAGCTTGCTTTCTTCCAAAGGTTTTAAGCCATTGCCAGGTCAGGATCACTTGTTCAAGGTCACCATGTACTACCCCTCCCCGAACCCAGCACAATGTTGAGCTGAGGCAGCAGGAAGTCCCTGACCCTCAGCCCATCCAAGGGTTGCCCTCGAAGGAAGAAGAAATGCATGTGTGCATCTGATAAGGTCTGAGTGCTAGCTGGAGAAGATGCCCTCTGAAGAAGAATCTGCTGTGTTTACCATTGAAGTCCACAGGCGCAAGCCAAGATAATGGTCGCAGGGTCTGTGGACAGAAGTTCATGAAGATCATTGCCTGACAGGTCAGGGTAAAGGGCTCTTTCTTTCAAAATATGTGAAGGGGCAGGAAACGTGTGCACCAGGTGTTTTGTGTTCATGGCTGCCTGGGCAAGATAATGCTGTCTGCTCGATAAGAACATTGTGCTCTGCACATCAGCTTGTTTTTCCAGCAGCTATTTTCTGCTTATAAAAATGAGCATCGCTGGCTCCCCACGTCTTCCCGCAAATCCCTTGAGCTACAAACAATAACAAAAGGTATCTTATATTTATACAAAGCTGTCTTCAGAAAAGCCCAAGGACCTGAACGAAGTCTTTTTTTTTTCTTACATAAGAGTTCTTTATATAATCCCCCAGGGGGAAAGGCGCAGAGGGTGACAATTCAGTTAGGAATGTTGTCATTCCCAGCAAACAAAGAGGAAGAGCGAGGTCCTTCTGCACGACACATGGCCGGCTGGTCATGACCAGGACAGGAAGTCCCTCATCCCTGCTTCCTGCCCAAAGATCTGCGCACTAGACCACACTGTCTTGTCAGAAATCAGAAAACCCAAGGGAGAAGACTGGATAAAAACGATTGGGAAAGTGGTTAGGGATAGAGCTCAAAGGATTGAAACCCGGGTTCTGGCGTGCATAAGACATGGATTTGGTCTCTGGCACTTGTATGACCTCAACTGCACTATGGGATGCAGACCTGGTGGTCCCCACGCTGCATGGGAGAAGACCCCAAGTCCCCATAATAAAACAAAGCAAAACAAATTGAAGGAGAAAATCTTTTCAAATCTCAGAGTCACACAAGAGGTGCACTGCAGTTCCACTGCGTTTTATAGAAGGCTATTTTCACCCGTCAGGATACTGCTGTGTTTAAAGTGAGGATTTCCCCTTGTCCTAAGTCTAAGTGACCCTGGAAAGAATCTTCATGAACCTTAACAGGAATTACAGCTGAATCACAGATTTCAGAGCTCTGGATGGTTTGGGGGAAAAGAATGACTTGAGCAAAGAGGATTCTGTAAATATTTATTGCACGTTTGAATACAAAGATGAATAAGGCAGGGGCTCTGCACCGTATCCGGACAGTGCCTAGTCGGAAAGACAGCACAGAGAAGCAGATCCGTGTGCTGAGTGGATCCAACACTAGGAAAGCAGTCACTTTGGTCTGTGAATTTGGTTCAGGACTCCTGGGGACTGGGAGGAAGGTATTTACATTTGGGCTTGAAGAATAAGTGGAAATAGTTTTAAGGGACAGCTTCTAGAGTGCCTTGACGTGGTAGCTCTGCACTAAAATTCACCAAAGAGCTTTAAGACAACACCACAATCCTGAGTCATTGGATTAAACTGAGTTAAGTGGGCAGCCTGGGTGTCAGTATTGAAAAGTGGCTAGATAGTTTTACAGAGCAAGAGGCATAGACTATCAGACAAAGCTCCTAGGCTTTGCAATCAGACTGCCCATTCCTATGAGTTTAGGCAAGGCCCATTGTGTTTGGGGCATGGGGCACAGCTTCACCATGGCTGCCCAATTCTACCTATTCCTGTGAAGAAACTCTGCAAGGGTCAGTCCCTCCTCTTCGCAACATTTACTTGACTGAAAAACTCTGACATGGGAATTAGGAAACTGAAAGTCCATTGTAGCTCTGCCCCTGGGGTGCTGGATCATCTACAGAGATAAAATAAAGATACCAAGAATAACCAGTGTGCCAGGAACTCAACTCCCCTCCGTGCCTCAGTTTCTCCTATCTACTCAGTGTCAAGGTCAGTATTGGTTTTAATAGGCCAGGACCTGAATTGTTTCAAAGGAAAGAACACAGCATAGCAGGAAAATGGATCAGACTGCTTAGAATAGGCCAAGTATTTGGAAGTACAAATTGATTTCATTTATAGACGTGTTTACTGGGTCAGTGTATATAGTATTTCTTATATCGTAATCATGTAAGTAGGTTTTAAGAGTTTGAAATAGCTTGCTTGAGCAATACAATTAATAAATCAGAATGAGACAGAAGCAAATGGCAGGGCCGGAGCGATAGCACAGCGGGTAGGGCGTTTGCCTTGCACGCGGCCGACCTGGGTTCGATCCCCGGCATCCCATATGGTCCCCCAAGCACTGCCAGGAGCAATTCCTGAGTGCAAAGCCAGGAGTAACCCCTGAGCATCGCTGGGTGTGACCCAAAAAGCAAAAAAAAAAAAAAAAAAAGAAGCAAATGGCCATGACCTAATGCAGAAATAGCATCAGAGGTCAGGCCAGGAGATAGATCAATTGTTGAAGCACTTGTCTAGGAGTTACCCAGTCCAGGTTTAATCTATAGGATTATGGCCTATTGAAAAAGTGGCCACTGAAGCATCACCACAGGCCCGTCTGGAGGCCCCAGCACTGATATGTGGCCCAGGTAATCCTCAGCAACACGGGGCCTGAGCAGCAATACATCCTTGAGGTCTTGCATTGAACTGCCACCATCTGAGTTGGACCCCAATCTCTTGAGCATCACTTGGGAGGCTCAAGGAAGCAAAAAATAAGATAAAAAATAAACAAATGGCATGCAGTCTCATAAAGCCATCCATATTGCTTTTCTGTTACTTTCCTTTTACTACAATTTAAAAAATAAGCATGGGAAAAAAGATATGATGAACTCTATGAAACCCTCCTGTTTGCACCACTCCAATCTTCAGGCTGAGATTCAAAATTCTCAGAATCTCACCTCTCTCTGGGACCTGCTTTTATTTAGTACTGTGCAATTCTGGTCTGTCATTTATTATTTTCAAGAGATGAATAAGACAACGGGGGTGGTTAAAAGCAGTCTTTTCAGTTATCTACGACTGTGCTTGAATTGAATTGAGGCCCTTGAAAATATGTTTTTTATCATGGAATTTCTTGTGGGGAGAATATCTCCCAGACATCAAATAAGATGTTGCAGGTAAAACTCTTAAGCACAAATGCCCTTGTTCATAGCAAGTTGCTGGGGTATAGCAGAAGTGAGGTGGCATCTCACATCTCACCCTACCTAACTTTTTAAGACACAGTCTTTAATTCAGTGCCCAGTTTACACGGCACCATAAATACCTTGTGATAGGAAAGGTAACGATTCCAGCCTCAAGCAGAGCCTGAAAGAGTGGCACAGTCATTCTTCATTGGCACAACCCATCGCTATAGAAATAAGTATGGGAGGAGAGGCAGGGTGCTCTGTGTGTCCTTCACACACACACACACACACACATACACACACATACACACATACACACTCACACACACACATACACATCCCCTTTAGTCTCTTCCTCTCTCATGATATTTTAGGCCTGGAGAGTCAAGGCAGAAGGAGGCAGAGCCTGGATAAAATGTACTTCCAAGGATCAAAACAAAACTGAGGTCTCAGTGCCAGCCACAAAAATCAACAGACAGAAACTCAGGATCAGCCCTATCACAAATGAATGGGCACATACCTGAGAAGGTTGTAGAAAGAATTGTAGTACCCAGAAAGAAGGGTTGATGGTCAGACACTGAGAAACTGGAGAGAAGACCCAGGTCATCAGCAAATAGCAAACAAATAAGCGACTCCTGAGGTCTTAATTGTTTCTGAAACAGGCTAGGAACAATGGCATCATCGAGAAAATGATTCATTTCAGGAAATACCTACTAATCAATTACTAGAGCTTCTGTGTAATCATTTTCCCAGATTTATAGATGGTGATTGTGCAAATGGATCATTGATTCTAGATTGAGATAAGTAGCAACACTGGCAACCTCATCTACTCGCTCCAAGTCGCTACAAAGAAATGAGCTTTTTTCGTGGAAGCCAGGGCATTACAAAAGAGTGAAAAGAAACCCATTCATCATGGCGGGAGCGTCACACAAGCTCAGTCTCCTTGGAGCATTCAGCTATGCTGAGAAGATGTTGATGGAAAAGGGGATAATGATCCATAAATAGATGTATGGGAATGAAAGGGGGGGCCGGTAGCTGATGGGAAGAGCCAGGAGAAGAGGCCTCCTGAGATTGCAAAGGGAAAATAAATGTCTTTAAAATGTCAAAATGCAGTTCTTAAAAGGATAAACAGAATGTTGCAAAGAGTAGGATGGTTGAGTGTTGTTCCTTTATTGTTGTTGTTGTTTCTGGAAGAAAACCTGATTTGAATTTGTATGGTTGAAAAGAAAGTGTATGTGAATAACGTAGCCCCACCTAGAACTAAGCTGCGAACACAATAGTTTTTCAGGAAAGAAAAGGCCAGGATGCCTGGAAATAGCTGCATCTAATCAGCCTCCATCCCAAGCAATCAACTAAAGTCCAGGAAATTCCGTATATAACCAGAAGAATAGACATCCTGAAGTAGCTGGCCACAGTTAAGATTAGCGGAAACAGACCCCCATCAGAGTTTAGAAACAAAGAGCTAAAGGTGAAGAAACCCTTGCAGGTCCCAGTGCCCTGCTTCTGGGAAGGTGGTGGTCATGGGGGACAAGAGGATGGGAATTGAGACGGAGGCAGTTGCCATGGCGGTGGTGACAGCCCTTTGTTCCATCTCCCTCTTCAACAGCAGCCCAAAGCCATAAATTTCCCCTGGGAGAACAATGAAAACAACAGTGGCCAAGGCGCCTCGTAGCCTCCTGACTTATCCCAACAACCCTTAAAGTGTTTGTTGGCATAGCCTTGGTTCATGATGAGTACTTTGGGGATCTTATTTAAGAAAGCCTTCCTTACTCAAAGGTTATAAAGACATCTGCCTATGTTTTCTTCTGAAAAATAAAAGTTTTCCTCTACCAATATATTTCTTCTTTTCCCTAGCACCAAAAGAGAGGGGGAGGGAAGCACACAGCAAGAAGAAATAGGTAAGTTTCACTTCAGCAAATTTCATTGTTTACCAAAATATCTCATAGTAAAAAGTTAAGCCACAGATTTTGAAAAACGTCCTGTCATCACATCTGTCCCACAACTCGAGTTCAGAATATATAATGTGTACTATCTGTCAAAAATGTCCAAAAGCCAAACCATGCAATTTACAAAGGAAATAAAAGTGACCATACAGTTTATGGAAAAGAGTTCAATTTAATTAGTGATCAGAAACGTGAAACTTAAATCATAACAAGATATTATTTTACTTTATTTAAATGGCTAAAAATTTATGAAGTTTAGACAATATTAGGCAGCAGTGAGATTGCAGAAGAAATAGAATCTTGTGTGCTATTTCTAGACTATAAAATAGTGAAATTTTTTTAAAAAACTATGTGGCACGTAATAACACAGGTAGAGATTACACTTTTATGGACAAACAAGAATAGAATCTATGTATTATTTCTAGACTTTAAGACAGTGAGATTTCTTTGGAAGATATTGTGGCATTTTGTAACATAAATAGAGATTACATTTTTATGGGCAAATAATTGCATTTCGAGTGTACTATGGAGTTTAATAAGACTATTGTCAAAGCATTGTCCATATTAGCAAAATTACAGGGAAAGTTGAGCACATATTATTTGGAGATATGGAGATATCTACCTTGTAATTTTTTTTTTTTTGGCTTTTTAACCCACACCCAACAGTGCTCAGGAGCTTTACTTGTCTCTGTGACGAGTCAGCAGTGACTCCTGGCTAGCGATACCATATGTGGCAGTAGGGATTTGAACGGGTTGGTGGAATACATGAAAAACATCTTAAACCCTACCCTGTGCTATGCCCCAGGCCTAATAGTTTACATTTTTTTTAAAAAAGCAATAAAATGAGTATGCATAAAATTTGGAAACTGTTATGTTTCAAGGAATGCAATAAGATGGAAATTGGGAAAAGGATGGTATTAGCTTCATTCCCAATGTTAGGATTTTTCAGCTAGTCTGTGAATTTTTACATATATTGCATAAATTCCATTGGAAAGGTAGGTCACTTTGCACATGAATGTTGTACATATGAAATCTATTTTAGAACACTTTCCGTGCAAAATATTGAGGATTGTCCTAGAGCAAGTCTTTTTGATATAAAATTGGAGATATACTTCCACTGTGACTAAATAAAATTTGCACTAAACTGAGTTTTTTCAACAGTTGCCATTTTGAATTATTATTTAGGCTTTGTTACCTATGGACATTATAACCTAGCACTACTCAGTAAAATCCTATTCTGTAGCTATTTCTATGTTTAATATGTGGGTTTTTTTCCAAAATGATTTTAAAATTATCAAGATGGCAAAATTTTCTTTTTCCTTTTTTTAAACTTTTGGGCTACACCTGGCAGTGCTCAGGGCTTACTCCTGGCTCTGCACTGAGGGATCATTCCTGATAGGGCTAAGGTGATCATATGAGATGTTGGAGATCAAACCTTAATGGGGCAGATGCAAGGCAATTACCCAAGCCAATGTACTATATCTCCAGCCCAAGATGGCAAGATGCTCTAAATTCTTGTTTTGTTCTTCCTTGATGTCCAAACCTTGACATATTGAGAACTTAATGGTTTTTCATTTTGTAAAAGTTTTTAATTTTCTGTCGAAGAAGTATGGAGAAGCCCCAGGTATGTAAACTTCACTTGAGTTTCCCCCAGTGATTACTATGGAATAATGTCAAATCTAAGAAATTTTAGTTAGTGTAATGAGTACTATTAACTTCTTTGCTGTTTGCCATATATACATATATAGATTCAAATAATAAAAATGAAAGTCAAGATAAAAATAAATTTTACTATTACTACAAAGATCTTTTGTAGTAATTTTGTAATTCTTCTCACTCCTTTCCCCATCATTAACCCCTGACAACTGCTAATATCACTGTCACTGTCATCCCATTGCTCATCGATTTGCTTGAACAGGCACCAGTAACGTCTCTCAATGTGAGACTTATTGTTACTGTTTTTGGCATATCCAATATGCCACGGGTAGCTTGCCAGGCTCTGCCGTGCGGGCGCAATACTCTTGGTAGCTTGCCAGGCTCTCCGAGAGGGGCAGAGGAATCGAACACAGGTCGGCTGCGTGAAAGGCGAAAGCCCAACCGCTGTGCTATAGCTCCAGCCCAACTGCTAATATACTTTCAATATTTATATTTTGTCACTTTGAAAGTGTTACATAATGGAATGATATAGTATATAACTTTTTGAGATTGGCAAAGTACCTTATAGCTGTTAGGTCACTTTTCAAGATCCTCTTCTTCAAAATGTTTTTAACACTGCATCAGATTATTTATATTTAATGTTATTGTCCATATGCTAAAGTTTAAGTATGTATGTTTATTTTGTTTTCAGGCTGTTTTCTTTGTGTACTTCACATGATTAATTCTATTGTTCTGTCTTCAGTTCACTTATTCTTTGCAGAATTGTTCAAGCCCTCTGTTTTTAATTTTCTTTTTGTTTTAATTTTTTTCTTAAATGTTGTTCATGTTATCTAAGTTTTCCATTTTATTTAATGTTCTAACAGTTTGTTCTCAACATTTTTTTACACATTTTTACACATTTTTAGCTCTTGTAAATAACATATTATTCATTATTCAGTCTAAGTATTTGACTTTTAACTAGAGAGTTTATACACACAACTCATAGTAATTGCTGGTTTGACTTATTTTCCATTTATTGTCATGATTATCCTGTGCTCGACTCTAGTTCTTTGAAATGAGTTTGCATTCTAAAGTGATCAGACATAAACTATTACAATATCAATGAGAAAAATAAGTGATAGGAGTTATAAGAACACTGTGAAGGCATTACCACTGAGCCCAGCTCACAGAGCATCAAGGCAGGAAATGGGAAGATGGCAGCTGACCAAAATGGGTCATGCCATACTGATAAACACAAGGGGAAGATGGAGTGGTCCATATTTTTTGTCTTTTTTTTTTTTTTGGTTTTTGGGTCACACCTGGCGATGCACAGGGGTTACTCCTGCTTCTGCACTCAGGAATTACTCCTGGCGGTGCTCAGGGGACCATATGGGATGCTGGGATTTGAACCCGGGTCGGCCGCGTGCAAAGCAAACGCCCTACCCGCTGTGCTATCACTCCAGCCCAGTGGTCTATCTTTTTAAAATTTACCTTTCAGGTAAATTTTTAAAAAGACAGAGCCGTTTTTCCAAAAGAAGGGAAATAAGGGCTCAAACTATCAACTGGTTAAAAAAAAAAAGAAAAGAAATTATTCCTTCCAGTTACCATCCACAAAAGCTGTTATAGTTTAGGATCAGCTTATTTGCTGACTGTACCAGAACAATTAGGGTTTGATAATCCATCTTGTGAACTTTTCTACAGTTGAAGGACTTATCTGGTATCACTGCTGGTAATTTACTTTTTCTCTTAGTCACTCAGTTCTTATATTAAGAATCCAGATCCAGTTTTCTCAAACCTCATCTTCCTACAGGTTAGCAAAGATTCCATGATGGGTTTTTCAAAATAAAGCCATAACAAAATTTTAAATCTGAGCCCATATGGTAGAATTTATATCAGATACTCTAGAACTCTTTTAATCCACTAGCAAAGAAAATCTCTTGCATCTTTGTAACTGTATGGAATTTTCTTCTACTCAGCAACTTTCTTCACTTTGTTAGTGACAAAACCTAATTGGATTTATCTTTGTGTGACCCGACATGATGGACAAACCTTTTGGCAAGTGGACTGTGTTTATTTATGGGGTTTAAAGTATGGGTCATAGACACCACTAGAGACTAAATGTCCATTGGGAATCCTTATCCCAATCTAGCTGTTTGTTCTAAAAACAAAACTGTCATCAATGACTCTGGAAAACAGAACCTGGAGCGCTAAGGATGTTGTAGCAGTTACATGATATTACAGCTAAACTGACTATGCCCAGTGGTGTTAATTGGGGTCAGCTTTCAACATGCTTTTGAGATCCAAGATTGCTGCAACTACAACTTAAGTCTCTTACAGACTGAATATTTATCAATAGTCCAACTTGATCTCTAGTCTTCAGATAAGTCATTTTTCCTCATAATTGAAGATATAATTTAAATTTGGAGGTCCTTAATATCTTGTGTTGAGTGATTTCTAGTGAGCCTTTTATACCTAAAATTCCTGACTGAAAGATGTTTCAGATCTTGAATCTAACACTTCGTAAGTGTATTACCTTGAGGTATTTATCCTAACTCCATTACAAAACTTCATGTATAAAACTGAGAAAATGTTTACCGGTAAGATTTGTTCTGAAAATTCAAAACAATACCATAGAACAATCCCATAAAGCATGGGATCTAGCTGAAAATAATGCTCAGTATAAAATTGTTTTTCTTATTTTCTTATTGATAGGGGCCCTATGTCCTCAGCTCTGTCAGTATGGGTTGCTCACTTAGTATCAAAAAGAGAAAGATGACAGTTTTAAAATTGTAGAAAAAACATCTCTTATTAGTCAAGTGGGAGAGTGGGCAGACTCATTTTCTATACTCATATCTTCTCAGTCTTTGCAGACACTATACTATTCAGAGGCGTGAAACAAGGAGAAGATGGGCAGAACAAGAGACAGGTTGCAATGATACTATTACTTGTTACTTCAGTGGTCCATCTATTTTTACAGCTAAGTCCTTAGCTCTTGATTATGGTATGCAGGTCTTGACTACCTACAGCTTATCGGCTTCTCACACCAAGACCTAAGATATCACTTGGTTGTTTGTGCCAAATATGGAGTCCTAAAACACAAAGGGGAGCTGGGTTGAGTATGGGGGTGCAGAGAGACTCATTAAAAAGAACTCGAAGAAGTTCAAGTCCAGCTACTGTGCCAGAGTTGAAGCAACCCATCAGTGTCTTCAGTGTCTCTCTCCCCAATGTGCTCAAGCAATCTAGTGGGTGAGACAGACGTCACTCAGAGAATGCCACTGCCCGGAGGTGGATGCCAGAGAGGCATCAGTGTCAGTGCAGGCTCTAACTGACCTTCTCACTAGTTCAAAAAAAGGGTCCTCAGTGCTGAGAATCAAGATGTGTATGTGTGTATGTGTGTGGGTGTGTATGGGGTGTGTGTGCATGTGGGGGAGAGGGGTCGAATGGGGGAGAGAGAAAAGGTTACATTATGTTAGGAAGACCCAAGTGAGTGGTATTTGCAAGGGTTTCTGGTAAAAAGTTGTATGTGTTATTATACACTTTGGAAACAAGAAAAACACAGAATATCTGAGGATCCATTTGCATAACTGCACTTGGTATCTCTCTGTTGTCTGGAAAGGGACTCTGTCACTGACAGGCTTCTAGGGGGCATGCGGAGCAACGGGGTGGATCCTTCCTCTCTGAAGACCCCCCTGAGAGAGCCAGATGTTTTCCTCACGATTTCTCCTAGACTTCCTCTTTCCCCTTCTCCTCCGCCATCCTTCTTCTCATTCCTCCTGCATTTCACATGCTGCTCACGGAGCATTGCTGCACCAGAGGAAGCAGACTCATAGCAGTGGAGTCTGGGAGGTAGCCCTTGACCTTACTCACACTGGCAATCCAATCGCATGCCCTTTTGAAGCCCCCACCACCACCCCTGACAATTTGACCTTGGACCCTCATACTTCAGGGTTTAATTTTTTGTTTGTTTGTTTTTTGTTTTGTTTTGTTTTTTCTGGCCTCCTTCAAATGCATTTTTCTTTTCTTCCTGCACTTAGTTCGGATTCTGGACTTCTGACTGAAAATATTCTATAGTCATTTGACAGGGACTAGGAAGAGCATCCATAACCCACCATCCACAGAAACACCTCAAAAGCAAGTCCATCTCTCTCTTCTTCTTACTCCCTCTATCTCTATCTCTCTTCCTCTGTCTCCCTCTCTCTCTTCTCCCTTTTTCCTTCACTCCCCCTGACCCCATTGCATGTAAACAAATCTCTTGTCTGTTCCTCTATTTGACGTTGAAAACGTTTATAATGTTCATTGCTAGTGTCTCTGTCACTCAGCCTTTCTGGATAAAAGTTTTGTCTGTCTCTCTGAACGTATAGCTAATATTTATGGAGGACTTAACATTCTCTCGAGGTTTTATGCATGTATAAGCTCATTCAACCCTCAGAAGAAGTCACGTGAAGTTGATATGATTGTATCTGTGTTTTTAAATGAGAAAATGGAGGGTCAGAGGTGTAAAGTGACTTTCCCAACTGCACCAGTTAGTGTGCAGCATAGAATTCAAATCAGATTGGACTCAAAGTTCTAAGTATTTTCTTTTTATTTAATGATTTTTTTCCTGCCTATAAAATGTTTATAGCTAAATGTAGGAAAATTCAGATAATATGGGGGAATAGGCAAACTGTCCTGTATTCCTGATTTAATAGTAACTATTTGTAGCTTGGTTTTATCTTTATTTTGTGCAATCACAAATGCACATTTATAAAACTGGCACACATATATACATGCGTAGGTTGGAGGCATGAAAATGCAATAATTGGATTGGGAAACAATTATCATATATCATGTAAGATATAACTGACATAGCATTCAGTAAGTTGAAGGCATATAATGCAATAATTTGATTACAAGTGCGTATTGTAAAATGACACAGTAAGATTAGTTGCCACTGTGACTTCACATAGATACCACTTTGTGGTCAAAATATTCAAGTTCATTCGTAGCATTCTGCAAATATGTAATACAATATCATAAACTATAGTCATCATGTTATATGTGAACTCTTCAGAACTTATTCCTCTTATAAATGGAAGTTTGTATCTTAGACCAATATCTGCCATTTTCCTCAACCCCTGTTCCTTAGAAGCTATTCTCATACTATATTCCAAAAGTTGGTTGAGTGGGGGAGGTTAGAACACACAAGTGTGTTCAAGGTTTGCTTCTGGCTCTGCTCAGGGATCATTCCTGGCTATGCTTGGAGAACCATATGCATTTTTGGATTGAACTAGGATTTGGCAACATGCCTTAAGCCCTGCACTATCTCTCTGTTCCAAGTTTGGCTTTTCAAAATTTCAGGTATAAGTGATATCATATATAGTACTTTTCTTCTTCTATGTGACTTATTTTGTTTAACTTGCAAAATTATCTGTACATGCATATTCTTTTTTTGTGAGCTATTTAGTCTTTTATTTTTAAAATCTTTCAATTTTAGATACCAAGATACACAATACTATCAGTGCTAGGATTTTATGCATACATTGTTCCTATACCAGGACCTTCTAAACCTATTCCCACATATTTTTTTAAAAAAATTGTTTTATTCTTTAATTAGTGAATCACCATGAGGGTACAGGTACAGATTCACACATTTTCAAGCTTGTTTTTCCCTCATACAATGTTCGAAAACACATCCCTCCACCAGTGCCCATTCTCCACCACCAATAAGCCCAGTATCCCTCCCACCCGCCAATCCCATCTCCCCCCCACCCCAACCTGCCTCTGTGACAGGGCATTCTCTTTTTTTCTCTCTCTCCAATTGGGTGTTGTGGTTTTGTACATGCATATTTTATTCATATTACATAGCATTGATATATCTGTACATAGTACACACACATACATGATTTTCTACAGGAAAATCATTTTGGAAAAGTTAGATTCTACCTATTACACTCTTATCAGGTATATATAAAATATATATCTGTTAAACCCAACAGCTAGTTCTTAATAATTATTTGTCATATTTTATTGTTAATTTTGTCATTTTTAGATTAATAATTTTTGAGTTACTAGTAAGTAAAATATTCAATTTGTCCTCCCTGGTGGGGGCCTGTTCCAGTAATAGTCAACCAAGCAGGCTGTCAGTTCCATGCTCAGTCCACATGACCAGGTGCTGCGTGGCCCAGTGGTGTTGGGGCCACGCTGGTGGTACTTGGGGGGTATGTGATGCTGGGGACCAAACCTTGGGTCCTGTCCATGCCAGACATGCACCCCTTTCTCTGGAGCTATCTCCTCAGTCCTATATCAAATATTTTTTCAAGTGCTTCTTGATCTTCTATTTCTCTTTCATATTCTTTTCTTTGTACGGGAGCGATAGCACAGCAGGTAGGGCATTTGGCTTGCACACGGCTGACTCAGGTTCGATTCCTTCATCCCTCTCAAAGAGCCCGGCAAGCTACCGAGAGTATCCCGCCCACATGGAGAACCTGGCAAGCTACCGGTGGCGTATTCGATATGCCAAAAACAGTAACAACAAGTCTCACAATGAAGACGTTGCTGGTGCCCACTTGAGCAAATCCATGAACAGTGGGATGACAGTGCTTCAGTGCTTCAACATTCTTTTCTTTAGAGCAGTTGTTGGCAAACTACAGACCACGGATCAAAGACACTGTTGACAGTATGTCTTTGTAAATAACGTTTTGCTGGAGTAAATTCGATATTCTTCTTCTCCTTCTCTTTCTCTTCCTCCTTCTCCTTCTGCTGCCTCACACACATGAGACATGGATTTTATTGCTGAGCTGCATGCCTGACCACTGACCTTTTCTTTCTGCATTTGTCGGTTGTTGCTTTCATGTCTTTCTGAAGAATTGGGTATTTTTGACAAAAATGAAATATCTGGAAAATCTATACTATTTTCTAAGTGGACCTTTACAAAAAAGCTTGCCCACCCCACTCTAGAGAACAGACAATTACATCTTTTCACCTCCTAACCCCTTTGTCTTGAACTTGCTATACTTTCCCCATATGTCACCAGTTGATTTCTTTCAGTAAAAGCGAGGTCTCTAGATTAGGTGTTTGCCAATAAGCAGGATGCAGGGATTTCCCGCCATTGTTCTTGCTGACCACTTGCCATCTGCCTGAGTTCCTTCTCAGGTCTACAAAAGTGTGATTGTACAGTTTGCTGCTAATTCTCAGTGTCCAGGTGGTGCTTGTGCCATCCAGCTCTGGGTTTCTAAGAAACAATTATATATCACCAGGTACACTTTGTTTTACTGATACAAACCATTAATAAAAATATTGATATTTCTACTACTTTTGAAAGGCAATGCTATCTGAATTTTGTTGGGTTTTACCTCTTCTTGAGTGTCATGCTGACAGACACAACAGAACTTAGTTAAGTAAGAGTTTATTGCTGTGACAAATAAGGGAGACAGGGACACTCATGCCTCAAAGCACTGCCTTCCTGAGTGACATTTATAGAAAATTTACAGCTCAGAACATGAGAAGGCAGAGAGCAGCCTGCGGAGGTTCAGCTTTCATTGTTCAGATGTTGAAAGCTATTTGTTTTTAGAGGTCACACCTGGCTGTTCTCAGGGTTACTCCTAGCTATGTGCTCAGAGTTAATTCCTGGAAGTGCTCAGGGGGACATGTGTGTACCAGGGATCAAACTTGGTCTGTGCAAGGCAAGCATCTTCCACCCACTATATTATCACTCTGTACCCTGTCTAGAATTTAGAGCAAACCGTCCCCCACCACAATCCTTTTATTAGTTATTTTGTTTTCTATTTAAAGCTCTTTCTGAAACTGCATCAGTTTCCAGGCGTGCTATGATATACACCATAAATTTGGGAAACAATGGGGAAGTTCCCAATATGGAGCTTCTAGCGTGCCAATGAGGTGGAACATCCTAGCTGGTCATTTTGATGGTTTGTGCTGAGTCTGGACCAGTGTGTTCAGTTCATTAGCGATGTCAAATTGGTGCCATGCAGAAGTTCTGGAAGGAGAGGTATGAGCTCGACGATAGATCGCTCTGTGCAAATTCTTGACTGGCATCTACAAGGTTTGGGTTAATCAATTACTATAAAGTCATATGACTACCTTCTGGTTAATTTTTTCACTCCAGAACCCTGATATATTATTCTGTCTTATAGTAATATTGAATCAATTTCAGAAGCAAGACTTCTGGAATGAGATTGCTTGTTAAAATAGTCTACTGCTTATGAGCAGTCTGAATTTGAATATTTTTCGTTGTGCCAGTTTCTCATCAACTCAAAAATCACTGGGATCATGATGTTGTCTTCTCTACAAAGGATATGAAAGAGACAGTTGGTGCTCAACTGAGATATCAGTGAGTACCCTGACATTTCCCAGAATCTCTCTTTTTTTTAAGTTCTGGATATCAACTTTATTTTTTAAATTTATTTTATTGAATCACCATGTGGAAAGTTACAAAGTTCTCAGGCTTATGTCTAAGCTATACAATGCTCAAACACCTGTCCTTTCACCAGTGCCCATATTCCACCACCAAAAAAAAACCCCAAAAACCCAGTATACCTCCCACCCTCCCACCCCCCAACCCCCCACCCCCACCTGCATAACTGATAAATTTCACTACATTTTCTCTTTACTTTGATTACATTCCATATTTCAACACAAAACTCACTATTGTTGTTGGAGTTTCAACACAGAACTCACTATTCTTGTTGGAGTTTATCCCCCAAAATTACGGCCCTATTGACAAGAAAACATTTGATAATTAGTTTTCCATTGATGAGAATAAAGAGATATAAAGATATAAAGAGATGTAAAGGCTACCACGGCCATGTGGTTTATGATTTCTGTATTTTAGTAATTAAGTCCAGGGAGATTTAAGTTGGAAATTGCATCATTTCCCTTCCTGGGGCAGCATGGAGCAAAAGCTTAGTTCACAGTCTGGAGACATGGCTGCAAGCACTTGCTGGGACCAGAAGTAATATAGCTGGCTCTGGATCCTGGTCATTCAGCAGCAAAGTGGCTGTGCAAAGGCATGGCCACCCGGGTCGAATCTCGGCAGAGCTCGAGCCGGTACCGGCCCCAGCCCGAGACTGCCCAAGCGTTTTGAACTGTTTCAAGTTCAAAACACATTTTTTCCCCCGCGCCACCAAGTTCATACCTGTTTAAAAGTTCCACAATATGGCAGATGCCACACCGCTTCTTTTCAGAGGGAAGAAAAACCAAGAAAGGATATTTCCCTTCTTAGCCGGCGTGGGGCAAAAGCTTAGTTCACAGTCTGGAGACATGGCTGCAAGCACTTGTTGGGACCAGAAGTAATCAAATTTCCCAGGATCTCTTGCTGCAAGTGCAGTCATGTAATTAGTTCTAGCCAATGGGCTGAGAGTATAAGTATTTTATGTACCATTTCAAAGCTAAGGCAATTTATTGCTGATTTTCTTTCTGCACCCTTCTTCTCTACCGGAGACCTTGAGTAGATCACAGATGGAGGGAACTTGAATTCTTGAATTACCAGACAAGGAAAGTCTTTGGTTACTCAGATGAAAGTCTGCATGAGCTTGCAATAAATTTGTGTAATTCTTATTATTAAGATTTTGAACCTTCCTTCCTTCCTTCCTTCCTTCCTTCCTTCCTTCCTTCCTTCCTTCCTTCCTTCCTTCCTTCCTTCCTTCCTTCCTTCCTTCCTTCCTTCCTTCCTCTCTCGTTTTCTTTCTTTCTCATATAAGCAGTGCTCATACTGGTTGCCAAGAAATAAATCCTGGTCAGCCTCCAGCAAGGCAAACACCCTACCCACTATACTATTTCTTCAGCCCCTGTATTCTTTCTTTGTAAACCACAATATAGTTCATGCTATTCTTAATAATTCAAGTTCTTTCTAACTAATTCATAAAAGCACTGGAATGAATGCTATCAAATTAAGTGTTATACTTAATCATGTTATACCTATCATAATAAGTTGTTATACTTTGTCACTAGTATTCCTATGAAAAGAACCAGCATTTTGTTGTTGTTGTGTTGGGGCATACCCACCTGTGCTCAGGTTTTATTCCTGTCTCTGTGGTCAGGAAATCAATCCTGGTGGGGCTTGGGGGGATTCTATGTAGGGCTAGGAATGGAACCCAGATTGGCCATGTGCAAGGCAAGTGCCCTAACCACCAGGAGGACTAACATTCTTGACCGGATTCTTATTTTCCACATATTTTTTTCCACTCTTTTCCTTACTCTAATTCTGAAGAACTAGTCAATTAGGATGCATTTCTACACATACAAATGTTTTGGGCCTTCACTGGCATTCATTTGCTCCTGTCTCTCACACAGATTATGACTAGTCTATGTTTTATCAGAAAGGACACTGGCCAGACTGTGCCCCAAGGTGTGTGCAAAGGCAGCTGGAAGCTGAGTGACATGGAATGTCACTAAAGAATAGCATTTATCTTCTGTTCTTAAGACATATTGGAGATTCCCAGAGACTCCTAAGGGGAGCACCTGATATTCAAGTGAGGGGTGTTTTGTAGCCAGAAAAAAAGCTGACATTTAAATGTGATCTCATTAGCACTCACATGCAGAATGTGTGATCCGGCCCTCTTTCAGGAATTATCTTATTCTGTAACAGAAAAGCCTCAAACTTTCCTTTTCAAAGGATTGTCTTGATCCTTTCATCCACATATCCACATTGTCCCAAATAGAGAATTAAAAGAAAAAAAAAAAAACAAAAACCCGATGACAAGGACTCTGGAAGCTTAATCCTCAATCTAAATTTTGGTTAGAAATTTACTCAATAGGAAAAACAACAAAACTAATCCACTTCTTTCATTCTCAGTTTTCTTTTTTTGTAATATTGCAAGTTGAGGAGAAAATTAAATTAAATTATATAGAACACATTTGACACAGTTTTTCTTCTTTTAAAAAAGTATTAATGCCTTTATGATTTAGTATCATCAACTCACCCAGAGACATTTTTTTCCACCTAAGAGTAGTTTTATATCCTTTTCTGACAGAATCTAATTTGAAACCTAATTGTATTTTATTGTTATTTAGTTATTGAGGGCTGGAGCCATTTCGCAGTGGTAGGGCGTTCGCCTTTCACGCGGCCGACCCGAGTTCTATTCTTCCGCCCCTCTAGGAGAGCCTGGCAAGCTACCGAGAGTATCGCGCCTGCACGGCAGAGCCTGGCAAGCTACCCGTGATGTATTGGATATGCCAAACACAGTAACAATTAGTCTCACAATGAGAGATGTTACTGGTGCCCGCTTGAACAAATCGATGAGCAACGGGATGACAGAGACAGTGACAGTGACAGTTATTGAGGTACTGTGCTACAATACTGTTAATGTTGGTTTCATGTGTAAATAATTCCAACACCACACCCATCACCAGTGTACCCATCATTCTTCCCAAGAACCCTAGACCCCTCTTTTCAAATACTGCCCTGCCAACTCAGTTCTGTGACTCAATTCTCCCATTGTGTTGTCTTTAGTTCTTGTTGCTAACTTGCTATCTTTATGTCCCATATCTGACAGAGATCATTCTGTATCTTTCCCTTTCCTTCTAACTAACATTGCTTAGCATGATATCCTCTAATTTAGAATGCTGTGGCAAAGTGCATGATTTTGTCTTTGAGCTGCATAGTATTTCACTTTTTTTATATACCACAGTGTCTTGATACATTTCATCTATATTTGGGCATTTGAGTTGTTTCCATATTTAGGTATTGTACTAAGTACTGGGATGAACATAGGTTTGCGTATCCTTTTGAATTAATGCTTTTGTGTTTGAAAGATAGATGCCAAAACATAGTATCACTGGGTTGTATGGGAGGTCTATTCTTATTTTGTTTTTTAAAAAATCCCCATGTTTTTCCGCATAAGGATTGAACCAATGATGTTCCCACCCCTAATACTAATTTTAATGAATTGGATATACCCTATTTTTCAGGTCTGTGCCTTATAGACCCCAAATGATTAAATATAATTCTCTTTCATTTTGATAAATTTCCAGAAAGCCATTCTTCAACAAAACAGATAGTTTTTCTCTCTTTTTTTATGTAGCCTTTGGGGTAAGAATCAAATCGTCTAATAATTCAACCTTGTCTGACACTGTTTTTTTTTTCTGAGGACATAGAGAGAGAGATCACTGCTGCTTCTGTTTTCCTCATGCTCTTGAAGATTTCATCAATCTCATTAAGGTCTGTGATCCCAAATTCCTGTGTTATTTAACCACTGTGGTCAGTGATTGAACTCCATCTCCCATCCTTGGACTTTGGACTCATGTGGGTCCCTCTAATAGACTGAACATGGTGAAGCCTTTTTACTGGGAAATGTACCAAAACACTTGTGTTCAAAACTTGGTTATAGCCTCACTGAGGCAGTGTGTGTTTGAGGGTGGGGGTAAGTTTCAGTGTTTTTTTTTTTAAGTCTTCTATCCAACACCTCCAAACCAGATTCTTAAACTTCAGGAAAGCTGAGCTCCAATTCCTGATTTAAATGACAAAGATAGTTGAAATATGGAATATTTCTAAAGCATATAGAAGGACCATTCTCTCTTGTTTAGTTATGTTGATTTTTCTAGAAAATGAGCCAATATCACCATATTTCTCTTTTTTTCACCGTATTTCTAATCCATGTCATCATTCGATAACTCTTTGTCTCTTTCAAGAGTTAAATATCCAGTGTTTGATGTTCTAAATTGAACCTCTGGCCCTCCCCGTTACTTTCAGGAAAATGATCCCATATGGCACATCTCCTTATAGTTTTACTATAGTTAAATACTTAAAAATTAGCAACTGGTGAATTATTGTTTTACAGCTTCTGTGAACAGTGTCATAACTTTTCTGAAGGACTTTTAAACATCATAGCTTCCTTCTTTATCTCTAAAGTTGCTCCTCTGTGTTTTGAAGTTACTTTAAGGATCGTCTTTCAGAAGGAAAACAATCTAGTGAATAACCACTTCTGAGTATGTTTACCCAGAGTGCAGGCTGAGGACACTATTTGGTATGAAAAAACAATTAATTTCATGGGTATTAAGCTTGTAGTCCCAGAATTCTCCTCCAAGGTTTGAGAGTCTCGGGCCACTGTTGAACAAGAGGATATTGATGCCAGTGTTCCATCTGCAAAGCAAGAGGCTAGATTAAATATTGCTGGATTTGTTTTCTGAATAAATATTTTGAAACATCTACCCTTCACTTTTCATCTTTTCACCTGCACACCTGATTAAACATCTATAAAATTAGCCACAACGTTTGAATACTCACCACAATGAGGACCAGATGAAGTTGCACCTTCCTGGAGAAGGGAGTGTTGTATGGTAAGAGAACATCATATTGGACACCTAGAAAAAGGAGGATAAATGGGGCAGCCAGAAATTCTGCTCATGTGAGGTTTGGGGAGGTTATTCTGGAACTTTCCCAGTCTCTGGACTAAGTCAGGCAAGTTCAGATTGAGTCAAGAGCACATAAATTCTTCTGGTAAGTGAGTCAATTATTAAATAAATACAGAAACTATGCATGGGCCTGGAGGTTAAAGGTTAACAGGCAGGTTTTCAAAAACAATTTTATTAAGTAGACAGAATAGAGTACAACTTAATGCCTTATCTTCACACACACTCACACACACAGACACACAGACACACACACACACATACACACTCTTATCCCATTAAAATAAGAAACTGATTCAAGTGAATTGAGGCACTATGAATTCAAAACCTGTTTTGTTAAGACATGATTGGCAGAGTGGAGAAAGTTAAAAAACTTAAGATACAATTTAAAAACTATATAATTGAAAAACTACATATGATAGCACATTGCACTTAGCAAATATTAGGAAATTCACTGTGTATAGGTTGTTTACTGAATAGATAGGAGTTCTATAGATAGTGGTTCAAGGAAGAAACTTGTCTTCGTCTTTACATTCCTCATAATGGATTTAATTAGACTGCATTAGATGGGAGTTGATTTTAATTCAATTCAGTGTCATTGTAGTTATATATCAAGTATGTAGAAAAAATCAATGAAATTGGCTTTAGTGCCAAGAATTCTATATATTAAGTATAATTCACTCTTACCTATAATTTGAGAAAAAAATGAGAAAATAACATTTATAATAAGATAAAATTAAGATATATGTCTTAAGCAGCTGGAAAAATACAACTTCTCATTTCACCACGAAAGTCAGGTAAACTTGAAATGAATTAGTAAATATTGCCACAATTGCAATAACAATAGCAGATACTGAGAGTAGAGACACTATTCCAATCATTTTATATATTAATGCATTTCATTTCATCATGAAATCCTAGAGATATTGTTACTACCCTCATTTTACAGTTATATTAGTTGCCTGAGGTCATATAACCAGTTGGATTTGATCAATACACTGAGGTTTTAAACACTCTTTTTGTGAATCCACATTTAAATTCTTCACTATAGTACTGTAAAATGAGCTGGAAAAATTTTAGGAAAACTATAGTATAAAATTACTAGCATATTCTATGTCATCTGGAGTACTTGGAGGAGGTCTTATAAAGGAGATCCCATGAAAGTTGAAGTGAGGAGTTGACTTTCAGCAGATAGAAAAAAAAAACATAGCATTGTCTTTAGGGAGCAAATGATCTATTTGGAGGAGACAACACACCAGACAAAATAAATTAAAAAATAACATGAATATTACATAGTGACAAAAGAAAGGGAGGAAAAATAAGGAAAAGGGACAAGTATGGGTAAGGGTGTGGAAGTTGAGACATGCTTTCTAGAGAAATTCTCTGTGAGGTGACTCGAGCAAAGACATAAGGACTTGAGGTGGGAACCAGGTGACTATCTGAAGGAAGATCATTCCAAGAAAAGAGAAGAGCAAGTGAAAAAGCCCTGAAGTAGAAGCCTGCCTGGAATATCCGAGGAAGGAAGATAAGTGAGTGGAAAGAGAGAGAAAGAGGGTGTAATAGAAGATTGAGTACAAGGATGATCATGTAGTTCCACTCTAGTTATAACTGGGCTTTTACTCTTACTTTTACTACTGTGGTGTAAGAACAGGATGAACAGGCTCTAGCACTCTAGTTCTTTCCTTATGGCTTGCATGTGGAGAACGAGCCAAGAGCAGGACGGTAAGGTAGGTGGCAAAGGCAGAAGCATGGAGACCTGATCCTAGTAGAGATGATGTTCCATTTGCAATATATTAAATATTCTGAGAGGCAAGATACAGAATTAAAGAGAAAGAGTTGTCATAAATAGTAAAATGGATTTTGGTGAACATAGTAGAGAAACTTTTCTTTTTTATATAGTGGTGAAAGGAGAGTGCAGGGGCTCACTTTGATGAAATGGGTGGTGCTGCCTATCAGACACCAATAGAAATCTAAGTTAGGAAAACAGTGATAGAATTAGGAGCTCAGCAATGACTGAGCTTGAGTCCTTATGTCTTTGCTTGAGTCACCTCACAGAGGATTTCTCTAGAAAGCATGTCTCAACTTCCACATCCTTACCCATTCTTGTCCCTTTTCCTTATTTTTCCTCCCTTTCTTTTGTCACTATGTAATATTCATGTTTTTTTTTTCATTTATTTTGTCTGGTGTGCTGTCTCCTCCAAACAGATTATTTGCTCCCTAATTGCTGAGTCATTGCTGAGCTCCCAACACACACATATTCAGATCTAGCAAGTGGTCTCTTGCCCCTGCGCACCTGGCTGTCTTCCTCAGTGCTCCTCGGAGGGGGTGGGCTTCAGTTTCCCTCCCTGTCCTGAGCAGAGCTCCCGTGGCTGAAGACCTCTGGAGCCTAGCCACAGCCATGCTCAAGGCTCCTCTCCACACATTCGGACGAGCCTCAT
This sequence comes from Sorex araneus, assembly GCF_027595985.1. Taxonomy (NCBI): domain Eukaryota; kingdom Metazoa; phylum Chordata; class Mammalia; order Eulipotyphla; family Soricidae; genus Sorex; species Sorex araneus. The sequence goes on along the minus strand of NC_073306.1, from coordinate 182,609,788 downwards.
GCATGAAAGAACTGGCAGAGGTACCCAGGTGTGTGGGACCCGGGGCTGAGACCTCCAAGCCTGCTCAGATTGGGACTGGGCCTCTTCTGCCCAGATTCCCCATTTTCCAGTAGCTAGGTGGTCACACCCAGGGACTGCCCCTCCTCGCCCCTCCCACCAACGGCCAACATACAGAGACTATAAAATCTAGTTCCTGGAAGCGTGTGGCTGCTTTACAGCCACACCCCATCTTGTAGCCTAATTCTTCCTCTAGGAGAACCTGGCAAGCTACAGAGAGTTTCCTGCCCACATGGGAGAGCCTCGCAAGCTCTCCATGGTGTATTCATATGCCAAAATCAGTAACAATGATGGGTCTCATTCCCCTGACCCTGAAAGAGCCTCCAATGCGGCACCATTGGAAAGGACGAGTCTTCTAAAATCTCAGAGCTAGAAAGATGGAGACGTTACTGAGACCACTCTAGAAATTCAATGATCAATGGGATGAGGAGGAGGAGGAGGAGGAGGAAGAGGAATAGGAGGAGGAGGAACAAGTGGTTGGTACTAAAGTCAGAGACAGGATGTGACATCTAGAAAGATATTATAGATTTATAAAAAGAAAAGATGGGAAGCCAATGACTGATTCCTGGAACTGACCATTTAGATATAGGAGCAATGAGGAGAATTAAAGAAGGCATAAGCACTGTGGTAATAAGAAAATAAATGGAGTGTGGAGCCCAAGAAGCCAAGGAAAGGAAAGGTTTCAAGAACAAAGTTATCAACTGGCCCAAAAGCTGCTGCTGATAGGGAAAGTCAGATAAGCCCTGAGAAATGAGTCCTGTGTTTAGCTACAGGGAGACGGGCAAAGAGCAACAAAGGGCAAATGGAGTGTGGCTCGGGGCCTCGGGGGCTGCACCCATCTACTCTATTTTAGCAAGTTCATTCTCTTGGCTCTGCATCTTAGGTGGGGAACCCGCAGGAAACAGCTTTCTTTCTCTTTTTTTAAAAGGCACTTTCTTGGAGCCCTGCCTTGGTCTGGTTTTTATCATGTGTTCATTTGTGGCTTAAGCGTTCTCTTGCCAGTAAACTCAGAGAGACTGAGCACTCCTTTAGGCAAAGACTTGGTGCTAGACGTGCTAGATTGGGAAGGCAAAGGGAATTTATTTGAAAAGACATAATTTCAGTGTTGCAGTAGTGCGGTGTTACCCAGAGTGGGTGGCATCGACTCCCCGGGGACACTGGAGCATTAGTGGGGGCAATAATTGGGTTGTGCTTTCTGTTTGTTCCTTTAAGCAAGGTAGATTCTCTAGAATGAGGGGTTGCTGAGTCACTTTTTCCCCCCTATAAAGGCGCTTTGGGTCAAATAAGTTTGGCTATCTCTGTGAAAGTGTCCATCACACCCCTCCCTCATTTCATTTGGTTGAAGTTTATGTCCAGGGTGGGCCTGGAAGTTTATGTCCAGTGATCTGGGCCTGGCCAACCAGGGAACTCTGCATTTCCTCCACCAGTGATTGGTTCCAAGATCAGCCCCCATGTCACCAAAGCTCCCCACCCCCCACCCCAGCCCTCAAACTCTCCCTAGAGGCTCCAACTGTCAATGCACAGAAATTCGGAGGCTTCCAGAGGGCAAATGACAGACTACAGCAGCAAAGGGGGGTAGCTGTTGCTGCTAGGAGGTCCCTGGCAGACAGGCAAGTCGCCTAGAGAAACTCCCTTCCCGACTGGGTTGCAACAGCTGACTCAGTATTTCATTAGAATGACCTCCAGAACTGCCTGGCTGTTGTGCAATATCAGCTGGTCCACTACAATGCCACATGATAAATGACGACCTGTTTCCTTATTCCTATCATTGAGGACACCACCAGAGAGGACATCATGCTCAACAGCCAGGACAGGCCAACATGCTCTCCCTGCCCTCCCCCTCCCCCTCTCCGTGAGGAAGGTTCTCTCCAGTGCAGGATGGACTACAGGAATGGCAGGACTCCCACCGAGGTTGGGGAGACAGGAAGGATGGGCAGTGGGATTAAAGTGGATGGAAAAGTTAAAAGAGTGGGAATTTTTATTTTTGCAACGTGCCCCTCTGCTAACTATTATTTCAAAGCTTCCTGAATGAAAATGAATCAGGAAACAGCAGTGGGACTAATAAAATCTTGCTGGGCAACAGCTGGAGATAGCATTGGTGATCATTAATAATATCACTGTTGTGTGGGATGTGGTCTCTTCGGTTATATATCCATTTGGGTGTAGGTATAACTTCTTATTCTTCCTAGTGTTCCCAAGTTGACTGGTTTTTTTTCTTTTTTTGGACAATGAAAATATAATTTAGAGTTGTGACACGCATGAAGGAACCGGCAGAAGAACCCAGGTGTGTGGGACCTTGGGCTGAGATCTTCAAGCCTGCTCAGATCAGGATTGGGCCTCTTCTGCCCAGATCTCTCATTTTCCAGTAGCTAGGTGGTCACACCCAGAAACTGCCCTCGGTGCCAGGTAATCCCATCAATGGCCAATATGCAGAGATTGTAAAACCAAGCTCCAAGCTTATAGCCTAGTTCTTCCTCTCAGAGAACCTGGCAAGCTACAGAGAGTTTCCTGCCTTCAAGGGAGAGCCTGACAAGCTCCCTGTGGTGTATTCATATGCCAAAATCAGTAACAATGGTGGGTCTCATTCCCCTGACCCTGAAAAAGCCTCCAATGTGGCACCATTGGGAAGGACGAGTAATGAGAGGCTTCTAAAATCTCAGGGCTAGGACTAATGGAGATGTTACTGAGACCACTGGAGAAAATCCTTGATCCATGGGATGATGATAATAATGATGATGATGATAACTTGCTCAAGGTAACCATGATGGATTAAAGCAGCAACCTAGAAATTATGCTTTTATAAATTTAAAAATAAATTAGCACTGTATCACTGTCATCCCATTGCTCATAGATTTGCTCGAGCAGGAACCAGTCACATCCCCATTGTGAGGCTTGTTGTTACTGTTTTTGGCATATTGAATAAGCCTCAGGGAGCTTGCCAGGCTTTTCTGTGTGGGCAGGATACCCTTGGTAGCTTGCTGGGCTCTCTGAGAGAAAAATATATATCACTTGTATCACTTGTCGTCCTGTTGATCTTCGATTTGCTCAAGCGAGCACCAGTAACATCGCCATTTGTCCCTGTCATGTGCCAGTGCAGCCCAAAGATATCTGCTTGCTCCAGGAACAGGAAGAGCCTGAAATCATTCATTCAGGGATTTGATGAAGAAATCTGACTATCTAGTTGGTGGGCGGCCACAAGGTCTTCTGATGTCTCGTGGAATCCAATCGGTAACAACTCTAGTCCAGCGGTCGTCTCTGAATTGCATTACATGACCGGCCCATCTGATTTTTGATGCCTTGGCAAACGAGACAGCGTCCCTGATTCTTGACCATCGATGGAGGTCAGAACTCCAGATTCTTTCTCTCACTTGAGTGAGACGTGATACTCCTAGCATAGCTCTTTTGATTCCTCTTTGGGATACCCTAATAGCATTCTCATCCTGTTTGCATAGGGCCCAGGTCTCTGAGGCATATGTTAGTGCAGGAAGAACGGTGGAATCGAAAAGAAGTGCCCAGAGTCGGAGGTTCTTCATCCTCTTCGACGCTCTTGAAGGCATTCTACGCTGCTCTGTTCCTTCTGCGCAGTTCTGGCGCCAAGTCATTCCTCATGTTGATTTCTTGACCCAGGTACACATAGCTGCTGCATTCAGAGATGTTCGTTCCATTGAGAGCAAATGGAGCGTCAGGGACTAGTTCGTTTTTCATGAGCATCGTCTTGTTGAGATTCAGCTGCAATCCGACCTTTCCACACTCATGGTTGAAGTCGGCCAGCATTTGTGTCACTTGGCTAATGTTTGGTGTTATGAGAACGATGCCATCAGTGAAGCGGAGGTGGTGTAATTGCAGACCGTCTATCTTTTCTCCCATTCCTTCCCATTCCAGTTGTCGCATGATGTTCTCGAGGGTGGGACTGAAGAGTTTCAGTGAAATGGTATCACCCTGCTGCACCCCTCTCTTTACATTAATGATCACTTCCTTGTAGAATGGTGAGATCCTGGTGGTGAATCCACAATACAGCTCGCGGAGGATTTTGATATATTTTTAAATATAAATTTAAAAATAAATTTATTTTTAACCCCTCCAAGCTGAATGTGCTCAGTTTTCCTGTCTGTGCTCTTCTGTTACCCAGTACGCAGAGGGGTGATGCAGCTCATTTTTATTTTTAGCTATTGTAAATGACTCAGAATGTTACTTAGAAGAAGAATGTTTTAGAACAAATCCCTGTTACTCTCTCTAGGATTAACCTGAGTGACCTGGCCTGAACATTGCCTTAAGCAAAAGCACCCCAGATCTTAAAGAATTTATTTTCTTTTACTCTCCTTCTCTTTGTGAAAGGGATTTTAGTTAGTGTCTTACTCCACTTTCACTCAACCCCAATCCTTATTTAAAGAAAAATTCAGTTTGATTTTAACTTCTCAATCATTTGCTCATTCATTCATTCATTCATTCATCAAGTCAATGCATCATTATTTAGTTCACATGGTCTAGGAATGCTGCCATGCTGAGTTCTAGAAAGGCAGTCACTTGGGTTAGGATGTCTGTACCTGGGGAAGGAACTGACAAAAGGGGACTCGGAGGGTGAGAAAGGCTGATTATTTTCCTGGATTGTAGTGCATTGACCTGGAAGCATCAGCAAGTAAGAGCCTTCAGAGAAATGGAACGAATAAGGATAGACTTCAAGACTGGGAAGGAGTTTGGACTTTCTCAGAAGAACAATAGTTGGAAGTGTTTTAAATACACCTGCTTTTAGATGCACCTTCCACCCTCTCTTCCTAGAAACCTAAAACCATGGGAGAAAAAGTTTTTTAAAATACCTTGTGATAAATTCAGGCCCTGATGACTCTATTTAGCCAGGGACTATGATTTCAGCTCAGGTCCCAATTGACTAAAATTAACCTGCTGGAAGAGAGAGGGAGTGGAGGGCTTGTGACCTTGGGGCTGCTGACGGTGCCTTGGCTGGGTCTCATTTTATGAGACACTATGGCCAGAAAAGAGTTAAGAGAGGTCCAGTGAGGAGATCCAGAGGAGGGGATTAGGGCACTGTCAGGAAGGAACAATTCAGTCCTAAACTTCTGTGATCCAAGGCCAAATTCCACGAGTGCTTCAGAAGGCACGGAGCCATCTTCTTAACTGCACTCGGAATGAAAGCATGCAGCCCTGCGCGGGGCTCGGAGGCTCCCCGGGGCTTCTTTGGGGTGCCCAGTTCTTACTCTCCAGTCTGGAGTGCAATCCTGGCACGTGCTCTTTTGCCTTTTTTTTGTTTGTTTGTTTTCTTTTAAGCTCTCAGTTTCACCGTGCACACCCAGTAAGAGCCGCGCGGGTTAAAGGCTTTCTCACTGTGGCCCCATGCGGCTTCAAAGCCGTTCCCTCTGCTGCCCGCAGAGAAGCACTGTTTGGTTGGAGGTGGTTGTTGGCTTTGTTCATTGTTGCTGGGGCCACTCCTGGGATTGTGTAAGGAGGGTGGGGCGGAATGTGTGTGTATGTAGGGAGGGGGGGAGGGAGGGCAGAGGAAGGGACACTTCATAGGCAGTGCTGGGAAGCCAAGTACAGCCATTTCCAGCGGTGCTGGGGTGGAGCTGGGATACATGGGGTGCCTGGGATAGTACCCAGGGCCACAGGTACCCTACACGTAGAGTCATATTCCAAGTTTTAATATTGTTTGCTCCCATTTTACTGCTTATTCATCACAGAATTTATGCTCTTCCCCCCGCCTCCAAAAAGTGAATTACCTTACATGAAGCTTAATTAAAAAGGTGCTGTTATTGTTGAAATAGAGTACACCAATTATGCTGAGGCCACAGCTGTCACTGTCACTGTCATCCCGTTGCACATCGATTTGTTTGAGCGGGCACCAGTAACGTCTCTCATTGTGAAACTTATTGCTACTGTTTTTGGCATATCCAATACGCCACGGGTAGCTTGCCAGGCTCTGCCGTGCGGGTGCGATACTTTCGGTAGCTGGCCGGGCTCTCCGAGAGGGGCGGAAGAATGAACATGGGTCAGCCGGATGAAAGGTGAACGTCCTACCGCTGTGTTATCGATCCAGCCCTGTGGCCACAGCTATGCTGTGAAATACGGTAATCTTTAACAGTCCTCCCAGGGTATCAGAGGTGATCTATACACTTTCTCTACATATCTGCTTACAGCCTGCCTCGCTCAACAGATTGCCTTCTTGCAAAGGTCTGTTCTGTCTTGTCTATGAACACCCACCTTGCCCATCTGCTTTCCCTTCATTCCCTTTCCCTTTTTTCTATACATTTTTCTTAGAAATGCCTCATAATTTGCTTGTTTCTTCAGCTGGTTGTTCCCTGTCTGTTGCAGTCTGTAGACTAGAGGCACAGCCAGGGCACCAAGGTTCCCCAAGGCCCGAGCAGAGCCTAGCAGATGGCAGATGCTCATTTGGTATTAGTCATGGGGTGATCATGGCCCTTTCTTGCAGGAGACTGTATTCTTTTCTCCATTGTTATGTTCACACAGTGTTACCAGTGGACCCTCCTATGACTGTAGTGCATTGGGTTGTATACAGGCACCACCGCTGCTCCAGGACCACTCAGTATTTGGTGAATTCTCCTTAGATATACGGCAATGAAGCGAAGGGTAAGGAAAGACAGTTCTGGAACATGCCTGAGATAGAGCATGTAAGCATATTTACAGACAGGATGGGCAGGACCTCTGAGACCTAGCTCTTGCCTGGAGTTTTATGAAACTAGGTGGAAGGCCAATAAACATTAACCATATTCCAAGGTCAGTGAAGAATTTGCATGCAGGAAGTCATCTACACTTGATATTGCGATTGCTTTCCTGTTTGCCTTATTCAGTATTTTACCGCAGGAGCCCAATTCCAAGAGTTTGGTTTGAATGCTTTCTTCTCTTTTTTTTCCCCTGTTTAGCTTTGGAAATGCAGCCTTGCATTTTTCAGAGTGCAAATGTTCTCCTATGATTTAAGGAAAACCTGGGGGACGGAGGGGTGGGGTGAGTGGTTGGAGAGGGAGACTCACTTGTCAGGCAGAATAATGCTGAACTGAAGCACAAGCCTCTCAGAGCTGGATTCAAAGTGCTTAGGCTTGCAAGAGAGCCGGAGAACAGCAGGAGAGGGTGTGCTCCAAGCACAGAGGAGTTGGATGCGTACAGAGTGAGCTGGAACAGAGAGGCAGGAGGTAGCTTACCAACCTGGCAGGAATTGAAGCGAGTCCTTAATATTCCGGCTCCCACCCAAGTTGCACCTCGCTGCAGCCCCATGAAGCTGAAGGGAGAAACATTCCTTTCATACCCAAAGCAGTTCAAGTCCCTCCTGGACGGATTTTGCTGGCCAATTATCTGGTGTTCAGCTGGGGTTTTGTAAACTTTGTCTTTTCCAGGCTCTGACATTGCAAAGTTCCACAACTGTTTGATTATAGCTCAGCAGTCCACCCTGTTTGCTCTTTTTCTTTGATTAGCCCCTGGCAGCACTTTAGAGTTGGCAAAGCCCAGGTGGGAACAGAAGCAAAAGCAGTGAAGAGATTTCCTGGACACAGATTCTTTATTGTAAATGCGATTAATACAGAGCTACACCGTGGCTTGCCCGCTGCAGCTGACAGATGTCAAAAGTCCTGTGTCTGGTCCCTGTGGCTTGAAGGACTTGAGAAGCTGAGTTGACGGGCACTTGGTCTTGGAGTCTACCCCTTGGATTTCAATCATCTTCCCTGGCTTGGCCCGAGGTCACATGGCATGTCAGCTCTGCCACTGCAATTCTCAGGATGGTATGACCCGGTCTGAGAAGCCTTCTTGGATCTCCTGCTTTAACCTCGTGGATGTTTCCATGGTTTCTTCTAGAGATCTTGATGGCCCCAGTCCTAGATTCTTTCTACTCCACCCATGACTTTCATTTATTCCTTTTCATTTAGAGTTATTTAATAGTTTATTAAATATATAAAGCAAAATAATAAATCTTATTTAAATATATAATATTTAAATTTATTTCTTTATTCTCTTTACTCTGGACTGGAATGGTAGCACAGTGGGTAAGGCATTTGCTTTGCACATGGACAATCCAGGTTTGATTCCTCCATCCCTCTCAGAGAGACTGGCAAGCTACCAAGAGTATCTCGCCCCCAAGGCAGAGCCTGGCAAGCGACCCATGGCATATTCAATATGCCAAAAACAGTAACAACAAGTCTCATAATGGAGACATTACTGGTGCCCACTCGAGCAAATTGATGAGCAACGGGATGACAGTGACAGTGACAGTGATTCTTTTTACTCTGGACTGGAGCGGTAGCACAGCGGGTAGGACATATTTGCCTTGCATGCGGCCAACCCAGGTTTGATTCCTCCATCCCTCTAAGAGAGCCTGTCAAGCTACTGATAATATCCCACCCTAACGGCAGAGCTGGCAAGCTACCCATGGTGTCTTCGATATGCCAAAAAATCAGTAACAACAAGTCTCACAATGGAGATGTTACTGGTGCCTGCTTGAGCAAATTGATGAACAACGGGACAACAGTGCTACAGTGCTATGTATTCTCTTTACTCCATACCTCTGAATCTTTTTCCAGTGTCCATGAGAATATCATTGTTCTTATATGGAAGAGATGGGAGGTTTGTACTCTCTGCTCCCCATGACATGAGGGAATAGCCAGAAGACAACCATCTGAAAGCCAGAAAAAAAGAATCACATTCTTTTCTGCCAGTTATTGGTGCTTCTTATTTTTTCTGGTGACTTTAGTGGGAAATAGGTTCATAGTACAAAGGGACTTTAAGCACATGTATCTTTTCCAAAGACAAGGATTCACATGGAGCTCTACCAGTTGAACTTTGCCCATTCAGAATGGTTTGAGTTAAGCATGAGACTACTATATTAAAATATATGTATGTTAAAAAATACAATCTGTGGATGTTAATTCATTGTTGGCATTAATCTAGCGAAGAGCTCTCACCATTAACATCTTCAAGACAGGAGAGTATTTTAGGAAATCAAAGCTTTTTACTCTAGAAGAATCAAGCATATAGCCCCTTTTCCTAGAGTTAACACTGATGTCATAGCCATATTTTTTTTATTATTTGAGCCAGAATTCAATTAATCATATCTTGGAATATGAATATAGGAGGCATATATACTAAACTCTAAAAATTGAATAGCAGGGCCAGAGAGATGTGAATTAGAACAAATGCTGAATGCAGAACCAATGGAAAAAATCTTACATAGTTGCAATAAGTTTTTCTCAGAGCTTCCTGGTGGCAAAAACAAAAGAATAATATAGTCAATTACACAGATATTAATATGCTAGAAGAAAAATACCATTTCTTCAGAAAGCACATAATCTTGTTTTTAATTCAGAAGCTGTCTCATCATAGTCTGCTGCACATTATGTAACATTCTCATAAAGTCATTTACTTCAGGATAAATCCATGAAGTAAAATCTTGGGTGGTTTGCAGAACCCCTCTGAGCAGTAGTTTCCCATCATACCATTCATTTATGGGATCCACACCCAGTGTCTGGGAAGAATAAATGCCTCTAAAAATTTCATGTCCAAAGTTCTATGCAGGGTCCTATGAAAGCACAAAAAAAAATTGAAGAAAATTATATGATTTTGTTCCCAGGACTCATAGCCCAGAGAGAGGGACACATAAGTGAACAGAAAATTCTCATACCAAGAAGCTTTTGTCTTCGTTCTGGTGGTTATAGCAGAAAGCCATAGACTGGTCACTCAAACATTTCTTTCTCATAGTTCTGGAAGCTGAATTCAAAAGTCAAGGAGTAATAGATGCAGTATAGAATGAGGACTTTTTTTCAAGTTTGCAGATGGCTGTATTTTGCAAATGTGGGATGGTGGAATACAGAGCAAGAAAGAGAGGGAAAGAGGGAGAGAGAGAGAGAGAGAGAGAGAGAGAGAGAGAGAGAGAGAAGAGAGCACAGACCTCTCATCCCTTTTTTACCAGGACAATAATACCCTTTATAAAGTCTCAACCTTATGATCTAACCACCTTTCTAATGCTCCCCTCCCCACTTTTTTGGGGGTGGGGGAGCTGAGGCCACACCCAGCAGTGCTCAGAGTTTATCCCTGCTCTGCACTCAGGGATCACTCCTGGGAGGCTGGGGGCACCATATGTAGTCCTGGATATTGAACCTGGGCTGGCCATGTGCAAAGCAAGTGCCCTACCTGCTATCCTATTGCTCCAGCCTCTCCCCGCCTAGTACCACCACTTTGAGTTAGGACTTCAGCAGATAAATTTGGTTCCTATGAGAGGAGGACCCAAACATTCAGTCCTTAATACTTGTGTTTAGTGTTGTTGTGACCAATAAACAAAGAACTGGGAAAATTCATCTCCAAAAACAATTTCTGATGCCATTTTGATATGATTGCCACTGGGCCATACTTTCCTGAAAATACCTTAGAATGCCCATAGTTAGATACTCCACATGTTCAGAGAAATTGCCTTGGTGAGAAATATGCCAGTCTCTCAACCAGCTTCTCATCTTGAGCAGGCATTAATCCACCCTAGTAGCCTGTACTGGGACCAGGGAAAATATGATTGTCCAAGCAAAGGCATGAGATCTGTTACTGCACTCAAGAGTAGTGGGAGACTGAAAGACACAAGTTCACTGCCTGGTTAGTTTTCTTCAAATATGCCTCCTATTTGCTCGCCTGAGTAATTTACTTTCTTTTGAGATCCCTAACTCCTGATTCATTCTTTTTAATGGATACCGAGAGAGCAATGGCAGACATCCATCACTCACCTTTCTCATTGCCGGGAGATAAACAGTTAATAGTATGGAAGCAACAGCTTTGTTCCCCCTACTGGTTAAAGCTACTTAATTTAGAAAATGTTCCCTCTCACCTCACTGCTGTTACCAAGGGAGCTCAGTGGAAACCTTCCAGCCGGGGTGTAATTCCTTCAAACCTGGGCTGCTCTTACTCACTGAACCCTGCCCGCGTCACTTGACCTCAGAAGAACAGATCGAAAAACAAACACTCACATTCAGAGCCTCACTGTGAAAAATTAATCAACTCTTGATAGGAATTATGGCATAAGACCAAGGAATACTTTCACATGTATTTGGAGGGTGAAGAGCCTCCTTACAAACAGAGAGGCCCCCAAGGGACCTGGGGACTACATCTTTGACCTAAATTCTCTTTCTGCTTCTAATCTAGGTTGGTGTTTTATTTTGTTCTTTTTTTTTTCCGTGATGCCATGAATCAAATCCAGGATCTCATGCTCTCCAGTGGAGCTATATCCCTGGCCTGATTTGTTTTTTCTTACTCTGTTTCACAAGATTGTCAAGGGAGAGATGCCTCTTCACTCAGAACATTTGGTTCTGCCCCGAAGATTTGCACTGGTCTGCCCAGAGAATTGTACCAGTCAAGGGAACATCTGAATAGTGACATAGATCATGTGAAATAAGAGAAAAGCCCCAAGCATCATTTTTCCTTCAACTATTTTTTCCTTCCCCAAAAATATGCCAACTTTCCACACTGCATATTTAACATTTCATCACTGCATTGCATGCTTGAGATGTATTAGTCATTATACATATATGTATATATTATATATACACAAATATATATATACACTCATTATAATATATAATTATATATAATTACATTATATATACATTATATATAATATGTGTCACTATATATACACAAATATACATATATATGTATATACATACACACAGAGAACAGACTTACAATGATTTATTCCTTGCACGAGGCCACTTGCCTTGCGTGTGGCCAATAGTGCCCTGGGCACTATTCTTGTGCTCATCAAAGTACCAAGGATCTTTATGCCAACATATCCTGGTCCTTTTTTGCCTGAGTGATTCATTCTTTAAATGTGCCTTTTTTATTTAGTTCATCATTGTCATTTCTCCATTCTAAGACCCAGAAGAAATGTCATCTCTTCTTTTAATCTGGCTGGTTATCTTCAGCCAGAATTGATTGCCTGCCTCCCGAGAAGCACCCTTTGTCCACACCACTTGGCATAGACTACATGCTTGGATCATCTACAGAAACCTTCTCTTCTATTAGAGTGTGAGTGTCTGAAGAGCAATGATTCAATGTAGCAGTCACTGCTGTTCTTTTGGATGTATCAGCATCTGAAGCCTCTTTTATATTAAGTGTGTATGTGTATGTGTGTGTATTGGGGGGGGTCTCCTTAAAAGACTCAGTCTACCTCTTGCTGTAGAAGTTCTAGACACTCTTTCTTGTTGTATACATGTGATTTGTATTCTTCCAAAAAGATGCTCCACATGAGACCCTAGTAGAGAACCAATGATGCCCAGTTTTAAGGACATCAAAGGTGCATTTTGGTGAAGGTGGCATCCAATAGAACTGAGTTCCCTTGATCACAAAGTTGGTGGTGGTCATGACATTTCCAGTGCCCTTGTAAATAGAGCTGGAGGTAAAGATATTCTCACCAGGTTAGATCCTGATGTGACTTTAGTTCTTTGTCATAGTCACATCTCCCTAGGATTCTCTGATACTCTTTCACTTGTCTGCTATAGCGTATGAGGATGCTCACTTAGAGTCCCAGTAGTCACAGGAACTTCATAAATATGTGTTGAATAAATGCATAAGTAAATATCATTGCCAGCTCTAATAGCCTCTCTAAGACTGTTTTCAGATCCATGAACGAGCTAATAAATCCCTCCCCCAAAGGGATGCATGGATTTAAATAAAACAATATCTGCACAGCAACCAGCATACAAATAGCAGTTTACTATTATTAATTATTGAGTGGTTATTCTTGGTAGACATAGGAGTCTAATGATGTCACCATTATGGTAAGTTAGTAGTAACCATTTGCTTGCAACAGAAAGAATTTGAGAGTATTTTGTCAGGGATGCATATCCTAGTCTTCTAAACTTGTTTCACTTAATCTGTATTTAAACAATGGTGAGTTTTGTGTTTCTGTGACATCTGTTGACTCTGTGCGTGAGTGCGTCACATGGCTGCAGCTCTTGCATGTATAACTCACCTGAGAAGGTACAGCAAAGCAGGCTTTCTTTGGACCACGTGCTCACCTTGAGAGCCTCAGAAAGAGCCAGCTTGTGGTGCAGGAGTCAAGAACATCAGGAAAAGGAAGGTTAAAGGACAATTGGCACCAAATCTTGAGCACAAAGAAGGCTTTGCAAAGAACTAGAGCGCCCCTCACAGGACAATGGAAGGCTTGAAGATGGAATGGTCAGAAAGGTAACCGTAGAATGGCGAGGAAGAAAAAGCGAGAGTTCCAGGAAATAGTAAACCCAGAGGAACTTCCAGCTGACCAGACAGTAAGAAAGCCAGGCACATGGCAACTTACCTATAAAACTGGTTGCTGCAAAGAAAGGGCTTTTCTGCCTCAAAACTGTGTGATGTAGCAAAGATTGTTGGTCAAATGTCTCTTCTCTCTCTGCAGATATTTTATGACCTTCACATCCTCACATCTTATATCTAGAACTTTTGATACCCATATTTGTTCATCATGAATGTTTTACAGTTAAGTTTGACTCTTTACAAAACTGTTGAATTAGATATTATTTATTCAAATTGCTGCATTTTTGTGGGGTAGATCCTTAAACTTTTCTCCTCACATACCGCACCTTAGTCCCAGCCTTACTTACACCAAGTTGAACTTTGCAAATACTCCCCCACAAAATCTGATTTACTTCTAGCAACCTTCGCAGTAGATAGTTCTAGCTCTATTATGTAGTGATATGAGACAAATCCCAGGAATATTAGGTGTCTTGTAAATCATCATAAAATGAATTCAGAATTGTACCTGTTCAATTAGAATTTCAACACAAAATCCACATTTTGTTTGTCTGGTTTGTTTGGGTTTTTGAGCCACACCTGGTGGTTGTGGGGGATTAGAGATGGGAAAATTTCTGGCTTGGTTGGTTCTCCAAGCTCTTTGTAGGAGATTGAATCAGGCCTTCTGCACACAAAGAATTCACTCCTGCCTGTAGAGCTAACACGCTGGCCCCCACAGCTACATTATTTCCGCCCATATATAACTGCAGTACGTGGCAATAGCTCACAGGACATCATAAGGAATCAGCTAATAATGGATTAAAATATATGAACATAAGTCATTCTCAGAAGTATTAAGATTGAAGCAGAAACCACAGGATATTTAAAGTAGAGTGATTGCCAAGATCCCTGCATTTGCTTTTCAAGGAGTCCTTCACACGCATCTCTCAAAAACTTACATTGAATCAAATTTTTCTATAATATTCTGTTTCAAATAAATGCCCCTGTCAACAAATTTTTCATGCCTTCAGCTGCATTTGCACGTAAGCCAGTACAGTGTCTCAAAACACGACTTGTGTTCTCCTGGCCCATCATAGTAACCTGCCTTAAGTATTCATTTATTCCTAAGTTAAAACCAGGAATTGGTTTCCCATGGATACACACCATCAAAGCCATTTTTAATTAAATTTCTTTGAAACTTGGCAGAATGAAGGAAAAACATTTGACTAGCTAGACAATCTTCATGAGAATGATATCCATAAGTTCTGCAGAAAAATTGTTTTCATTATTTTATAATTATGGCTCATTCTTGCTCACCAGCTTATCTACAGAGAGCTTTCTGATCACATCGGCAATAGCCTGAAAAATCTCCAGCCAGTTGAACTTTGACCAGAAAGAGAAACACTCCTCAGAGCACAGACTTAATCACAAAGGATATTTAGGAAAGACGGAGCTCCTGTTCACATGCTTACTGTGCAGTTTTAAAAGGGACAGCATTTTATTAGAGAAGCTGATTGAGCAGCATGTCACAGAAGATTCTAGAAAAAGAAGAATTCATCAACTCTTTATGCATAAGCTTTTAGTCTTAATATTATTGATATTTAAAAAATTGAGGATCTGGGGGCTGGATAGGTAGTATAGCAGGCAGAAGACTTGCCCTGCATGCAACCAACCCAGACTCAATCCACAGCACCGCATATGGTCCCCAAGCCCTGCCAGAAGTGATCCAGAAATGTAAAGCCAGAAGTAGTCCCTGAGAACTGCTGTGTGTGCCCCCTCCCACACACACACAAAAAAAATAGAATTATATTTCTGTAGTTTGATTTTCAGTGCAGAGAGGACAGCATTTTAAATTTTTTTATTTATTTTTATAAAGTAGTTCACAATATTTGATTCACTATATCACTGTCACCCCGTTGTTCATCGATTTGCTTGAGCAGGCACCAGTAACATCTCCATTGTGAGACTTGTTGTTACTGTTTTTTGGTATGTTGAATACTCCACGGGAGCTTACCAGGCTCTGCTGTGCCGGCAGGATACTCTTGGTAGCTTGCCGGGCTCTCCGAGAGAGGAACGGAGGAATCAAACCCAGGCAGCCGTGTGCAAGGCAAATGCCCTACCCGCTGTGCTATCGCTCCAGCCACAATATTTCTTTACATTTAATATTCAAACACCAATGCCACCACCATTACACCTTCCCACCACTATATTTCAGATGTTTCCATCCAGAATCCCAACCCCTTCCCCAAAGCAGAACAAAAATAATTTATTTTGTATTGTTTTGTTATGGATAAATAGCTGAAAATGCTCCAAAAAAGTTTCCTTACAGAGAAGTATGTGAAGACTGTTGTATTTCACCCAGGGGCTATTAAGCCCTTCTATAAGAGATCACTAACACACTGTTAAAGGTTGAACCTTGTGTGTATGTATATGTATACAGATATATATCTCTGGAAAAATATATTTCCCTCTAAGATTGGTAGCCTTATACTTTAAAACCCATCAAATATGGTGTGCTACTATTGGTGGCCATTGAGTTCTGGAAGTTTTCGGCTGCTGGTTCTGGGTCCCTTGGGGTGGGGAGGAGCTTCACCCGCCCCCCTCTGGAGTGTCCCGAATGAAACAGCCTGGTGAAGTATGGCGTGGCTATCACGAGTAGTTTTATGCTCTCTTCCGGAAGATGTATAATGAGTCCCTGGATCACGGCAGTTGATGATATTATCCGGTGCCAGTCGGAGGTGGCTTGTGGGTGTGACTGCCAAGTTACTGGAAACAGCAGGAGATGGGGGGAGGTCACCCATTTCTGGTTCCATTGAACCTGGAGTTTTCAGTCACAAGTCCTGCTTACCTGGCTTTGCTCATGGGTGAGGTTCAGCCCGAACATGTGGAGAGTGACCATTAGCATGGCGGCAGTTGAGTTTAGAGCACAGCTTTTTTTCTGTTGCTTTACAATGGAAACATATATTTGGTTAGACATTATACTTACAATAATGTTAATATTTGTGGTTTTGATAAAAAAACTTAACTTTACCACCAAATTGTCCAAGACTATCCTTATGTTACTTCTAGCCAGCCTCTTCTTTTCCCCTTCCCCCACTGCTTAGTAATCTCATTTCTGTAACCAAAGGCCAAGGACTTTTCATCCAGAACAGCTCTTTAAATTTAGCAAATGCAAAAGAAAAAAATTTTTTCAGGAGAAATGGTTGTGATGGTGATACTCTCTTTAAGTACTTTTTGAGAATTCACTGTTGCTATTAAATGCTACTGAAAATTTTTGCTTCATATTTTCAAAGGGAACAGTTTTGTAGGTATTAAACAGCTCCTAAGAACAGCTTATTATTTATTTATTGAACAAGTAAGGATAGTTCCAGCCATGAATAGGTGATGTAGTAGTGACTAAGAGGCAAGATCTTTTTTCTTTTTCCTGAAGCTTGTATTTTAAGGTAGAGGCATTCTGTAAGAGAACAAACCTTTAAATATTTTAGGTGCAAATGGAGAAACTCTAAGTCAGGATCAGAGGACTGAACTTGGCAGAAAGGAAGTGTCAGGGACAGGATTTTGCAGATAGGGTAGTCAGGGATGGCTTTTCAAGGAGGGGACATTTGAACAAATACCTGAATGACACTTCTAGTATTTTATTTTAAGCAGTTGTTTAAATAGTGAAGTTACTCACTGGACTGGAGGCGCTATAAGGAAATTATTTTTGGATAGATAAAAAAACTTTTATTTGGGGGAAGATTAAGTTTGAGATTCTCAGTGAACATTTATAGGAAGATATTGGGAAGACTGGAGATATAAGTGGAGGTCTGGTAAAGGTTCAGGTTATATATGTACAGTTAGAAATCAGCAGAAATAGCAAAAAAATAATAATGGCCTTTTGACTGATGGAATCACTTAAGGTGTGAATAAAGTTGGTGACAAGAACTAATGAGGACTCTTAGGATACTGAAACAAAGAACACGAGAAGAAGCTGCTAAAAGAGATGAAGGATTATCGACGTATATGAATAAGCTTAAGATACCAGTTAGAGTAAGCAAGCATGAATGTGAGTCTTTGCTGGGGGGGGCGGGGGGCGGGGTCTCATCCATCAGTAGTCACTGGCTACTCTATGTTCTGCACTTGGGAGCTATTCCCCGTGGTGCTCTGGAAGTCACAAGGTGCTGGAAATTGAACCTAGACAATCCACAAGCACAGCATGCACACAGCCCACTGAGCTCCACGGCTGTGGCTATGGGTCTGGAAGTTAAACATAACCATAATAAGACTTTAGAAAGAATAACAAAAATAAGAACGTGATGCTTTTTAAACAAAGGAGCAATTTTAAACATGGGGGAAGAGAAGGGGGAAAACAAGTACATGAGATGACAGACACCGTAAATGGTTTCAAAGAGAAAATTTCAGGGTAACAAAAGTGCTAAAACAATATATAGTGTATAAGAAACAACACTAGCCTATGATAAAAATGTTATTACAACACACCGCAGCAGAATAATATATAAGGGTCTATCTACAAATATGCATCATTTTATTATACAAAATTTGACAGGTCAGGGATCACCTGGGTTTCCTTACCCCACATATGCAACTGAAGGCTCCAGAGGATCTAAGATGGCTTTGGTCACATTCCTGACATCAGTGGGGACAAAAGAGGACTTGTCTAGAGGGAGTGGTCCCCTGGTCCATATAATCTCAGAGACTTTGTGCTCTTTGTAGAAAGATGGTTGGAATTTTCAAATGTTCTTAAAAACCATGGTGGAAGCCTCCAGTCCTATTGAAAGCCTTCCTCCCGATTCTTTCCCTGTCTCCTGGCCCTCCAGGATCCCTGTTGGGTCTCTGTGGAGACCATGAGAGCAGCATTGCAGAAAACCCTGATTACCTGGTAGAAGGAAGAAAGCAAGAAATCCTGGGCTGTGAAGTGGAGGGAGGAAAAGGAATGGAGGTGGTCACTTATGAAGTAAACCTTGCAGTATTCTGCAGCAATCTGAAAACTTTTAGGGAAAATTACTGAATCAATGATGAATTGGAGATTCCTCAAAAATGATACATCAAGTAAAGAAAAATAACCAGTGCCTTAGAATGCCTGTGCTGTGCTCATAGATTACTTCTGACTGTGCGCTCAGGGGTTACGCTCTGGCAGTGCTTAGGGAACCATGAGCAGTGCCAGGGATTGAGTCAAGGTCAATCACATACAAGGCAAATGCCTTAACTGCTGCACTATCTCTCAGGACCAAACTTTTGGAATATTTTGAGGAAAATAAATTAGAATAACTGCATGTCTAGTCTTACTAGAAATTCAGAAATATTAGCAAGGTAACAGCAATTGAAATAATGAACAAATGAATTACTTAAGGTCTCAGTGAAGAAAATATGAAACCCTATTTGGAGATTGAAGTAAAATAAAAATAAATGAGAAGTTATCTGAGCTCTAATAGGAAATGACAATATAATGGAGATGTCAGTACTTTATAAAGGAATCAATAAGTTCAGGGCAGTCCCTTCTGAGAATTTCACTTGGAGTTTCTTTTCAGAAACTTAACAATGTTATATGAATTTGATGAGGAAGTTTAGTGATCCATAAGTAACTAAATCAACTTTGAAAAGAAGAGCAAAGGGTGAGGACGGGAACTCCTCTACCACAAAGTATGAGTAATAAAAATTGCACAGTTCTGATAAAAGAGCAAATAGACCAATGAGACACAATTTGGGAGCAGAAAGAACATTATATTTCTGCTTAGAAATAATGGATGAATTCTAGCAAGATGAAGAACAAAATATACAAATGGTAAAGATAGAAAGTTAAGCATTAATAAGAAATTATTTTTGTGCCACAGAGATGATTTAAAAGTGTTCCTCTGTCTTTCTCCAACCATGCCTCCCGCTGCATGTATTTCTTCTTGTGACACCCCCATTCCAGCAGTTGGCCCCTAGTCTCATGCTGTAACACCCACCCCATTTACATGACTTTCACCTGTGGCTTCCTTGTAATATCATAGGGGTCCACAACAAACCATAAGGTCTTCAGGTGAGAAACAATGGTCTAAACCAATTTCCCATCTAAGTGGCTAAAATGGAGGGATTTTCAGGTCAATTAAAGTAGCAGATAAAGGGAACAACCAGAGAATAAATAGGTAACACAATTCTAATAGAATTATAGTCAATGGGAAAAAAATCAACTGATTCATAGGAAGAGTGAATTTACAATGACATCGAGCTTATGATGAAAAGCTGACAATGAAGTATGCAAGAAATGCAGATTTTAAAATATTACTTTGCATTCAACATATTAGAACAATTTACCAAACTGAAGTTTATGCACAAGATTTTGGGGAAGCAGGTGACCATGCTTTATTATGATCATGCAACCATGTTCTATTATGGAGTATGGACTTGGGAAGCCTTGCCAGTATTCACCTGGCCTTGGTCGTTTTAAGATACGTCTATTTGTTGTATTACATGAAGCCAACCCTGGTTAGATCTTGGCGTTTCATATGGATCTCCTGAACACCACAGGAGTGATCTCTGTGCACAGAGCCAAAAGCAGGTCAAATATACTGAGCAACACCAGGTGTGACTCAAAAATATACCCACATACATATATATATATGGGCTGAAGACATAAAAGTATAGTATAGGGGCTAAGGTCCTTGCCTTGCATACAAAAGGCCTTGTTTCTATCTGGGCACCACAAATGGTCCCCTAACACCATCAGAGATGAGTCCTTAGCACCACCCTTGGTCCACCAAACCAAAAACAAACCACCAAACTAAAAGAAAACCCTGATCCTATAACTCTCCAATCATCCCAGGAATCCAAAGGGTTGTTGTGGGCAGATTATCTCCGTCTCCATTTCAGATGGCCCATAAGGGGACATGCATAAAGGCAATCATAGCTTTTCAGGGAAGTGGAGACAATTTGGGTTCCTTCCCCGGGAAACTAGAGACATTTTATATTCAGAGCAACATAAAGAGAACTTGAAACCAGAATGAGGAATGATGTGAAAAGCAGAATGAGAAACGAGGTGAAAAGAGAGGGTATGGGGGCAAGGGACAGCTCAATATGATTTGTCACCACTGAACATGCCTGCATCTACTGCTCATTTGATAAGAAACACATCAATGTATGCATGCCTCCCAGAGAGGAGCCATAGAAGGACTGAGGACAGAGCACCATGAATGGATGATGCTCCTTTGTCATCTAATACAGCAGATACAAACGGTGAAAAAAAAGAGGGGAAGCCTGACCTGCATTGGAGTGGAGGATGGTCCTAAAAGAGGGTGGCCCAAGGCCTTGCAAAACACGACTGCCTCCCAGAAGTTGCTTGTTGAAGAAATATTTGAAAGGGGCCATTTGGGAGGTAGAAGAGGTAGAAGGGGGGCTTAAGGGGACAGAAGAAAAGAATGGAGATGGGATAGGGGGAACGACATACATAAAAGTTGATTTGGGGCCTTTTTCAGGGGTGTGAAAATGTCTAGGAACATATCCCCAGGCCTTAGGTTCTACGGGAGTGGGGCAGTGAGGGCACCCCACACCGCCCAAAGGGATCCAAGCCGGCCAGAGATCTATTGGGTTAAAGGATATTTAATAGAATCAAAAATGCAAAGTGAATTTGAAATGGGAAAAAAGAGCACGGTGGTATGCAGAGTGTGAAATCACCGTAAAAGAGTTAACAAGGTGGTTCCTGTAGCCAAGCATTCACTAAAGAATCCTGTAAAGGAGAGCTTGACAATGAGTGATGGATACAAATCGCACCAATCTCTGCAAGTTTAGTTTTTTTCCATAGACAAAACCACACCTGGTTATTATTTTTGAGGCTTTCTCGGTCACTTAGTAACTTAGAAGCAGAGCCTTTCAAAAATTTCCTTAACTCAAAGTCCTGCAGTGTACGCAAGGCAGCCCTACAAAAATTTGCTTTAATTATTCATGTCAGTGGTGTTTAAGGACCACTAAAGTGCTCAGCATGTCACCATGGAAACCAGGGGAACTGATGTCAGGTTTTATCAATCGCCTCTCTCTAAACTCCTCCTGCGATCTAACCATTAAGCCAAAGAGCCTGGTAGGAGCTGGGCTGGTAGGAGCTCCTACCAGAGCTCCAAGGGGGCCAGAGTGATAGGACTTCAGGTGGGCACTTGCATTGCACATGGTTGACCTGGGTTCCATTCCTGGCACCCCATATACTTGCCCAATACCACTGAGCACAGAGCCAGAAGTAAGCCCTGAGCACTGCCAGGTCTTGCCCTCAAAACAAACAAACAAAAGATGAAAATCATATATCCTCAGAATCCAAGGATTCTGTCACATTAAGAAGCAACACATGTAGTGGACCATCCTTTGTGGAAAGGGATCCCCAATGATCCCCTAAACAGATTCCTTTCATGGTAGGTGAGAATACCTTATTCACACCTTGAACTTCCTAGTCTCCCTTTTCAGGATAGATCCAAATATTCAGTCTGCAACTCTCTCTGGGGATTTATCTTTATAGCTATTCCTTTTTAGACCAGTGCCTCAGAGGACAGATGGCTTACATGTTTTTTAAGTAACTCACTTGAAAGCAGACATTCACTTAATTGACTTTTACAAAAGAAGAAGAAGGAGGAGGAGGAGGAAGAAGAGGAGGAGGAGAAGGGGGAGGAGGAGGGAGAGGAGGGGGAGGAGGAGGGGTAGAAGAAGGAGGGGGAGGAGGGGTAGGAGGAGGGGTAGAAGAGGGAGGGGGAGAAGGGGGAGGAGGAGGGGGGAGGAGGAGGAGAAGGGGAAGAAGAAGAAGACGATGATGACGACAACGAAGAAGAAGAGAAATCCCACTATTCCACTCTTTATCCCAAGCTGGCTTTTAAAAAATATAGCAGCACTATGGGTTATAAACTAATTTTTAAAATAAGAAAAGAAATCAGACACTGTATGTCACATGAAGTTTTTTGTAATTATCCCATGGACCTGTAGCACCCGCACCTTTACTAGGTTGAGGCTTTCAGCCTCTAGGTGGAAGATCCCCACGGGCTGACCAAGTTCCTCTTGCTCACCAGTCACCAGCGAGTCTCCAACACAGGCGTGGTCCAGAGGTGGGAACGACAGGTAGCACTGTAGCACTGTCATCCCGTGTTCATTAATTTGCTCGAGTGGGCACCAGTAATGTCTCCATCGTGAGACTTGTTGTTACTGTTTCTGGCACATTGAATACGCCACAGGTAGCTTGTCAGGCTCTGACAGCGGGCGGGACACTCTCAGTAGCTTATCGGACTTTCTGAGAGGGACGGAGGAATGGAACCTGTGCAAGGCAAACGCCCTACCTGCTGTGCTATCGCTCCAGGTATTCGTGAATAAATGAAAGTATGACACTTGGTTGATGCTTTTTCTCTTCCACGGGTTGTGTTAGAAATGCTCATGTTTCTAGATTTCTCAAACTAGTAAAATTAATAGAAGTTTCCGTTCCCACAAAATGGCGCTAATTAGTGAAACAAAATAGAGCAAAAGACACAGCCACTTTCTGATGGTCTTTATAGAGAAGGAAGACTCCCTTTACTTTTAGAAAGGACCTTATAGCGTGAAAAAGTAGGAAAAATTTAACTCAAAAGAAAAGTATATTCTTAAAAAAAATTTATTGCGGAGGTGGTAAAGTCTACACATAAAGATGAAATCTCGCCCGCTGCCGAGATGTGATCCCGGGGGCCGCACGCATGTGCGGCCTCTCCACAGCTGCACGAGCATGAATCCAGACCCAGCAAAACCTCTTTCAGCATGGGCAGCTCCTCGAAGAATGTCTCCAGCCTGAGAACTAAGCCATGGCCCTGTGCCCGCCCAGGAGGGGAAAGGTATTTCTCTCTCTCGACTCTTTCTCTCCGGGGATGAAGGGCGTGGTGCCTGCCATATTAAGACGACCACAGATGGGGTTTTCAAGCTTGTAATGATCCAATATCTGGAAGAAATCTCCCTGGACTTAGTTGTTAAAGTACAGAAATCCAAAACCTCATTTTTCTTCACAATAGGTCTGACTCTAGTGGGGTACTCCTAACAATAATAGTGAGGTTTGTGTTGAAATATTGAATGTAACCAAAGTAAACAGAAAGTAAAGTTAAACTTATCAGTTAGAGGTGGAGGGTTGGGGGCGGGATGGGAGGTGTACTGTGTGGGTTTTTTTTTTTTTGGGTGGTGGTATATGGGCACTGGTGAAGGGATGGTTGTTTCAGCATTGTATAACTGAGACTTAAGCCTGAAAGCATTGTAATCTTCCACATGGTGATTCAATAAAATAAAATTTTTATTAAAAAAAGATGAAATCTCCTGAGATTCCAAAAATTGTAAGTCAATAAAAAATATTTTGTTGGGGGAGTAGGAGGCTCCCAGACAGTGCTCAAGATGTCTGGGACCACTCCCAGTAGTACTCAGCCAACCTGGCAGCATCACTTCTACGCTGAGCCCTGGTGCTGTTTGGGAGCTGTGGTGTTGGGAACACCAGGCCATCTGGGTCCTGCTCAGGAGCCCCCAGGCATGTCCCGAGGGGTGCTGGTGGGATAGGGGACCTAGTACTTTCTCCCTAGACTTGAAGAGTAAATTCTTAAACTCAAACTTATTTACCTTTTATTTTTTTGCTTTTTTTGGGTCACACCTGGTGATGCACGGGATTACTACTGTCTCTTCACTCAGGAAATTACTCCTGGCGGTGCTCAGGGGACCATATGGGATGCTGGGAATCGAACTTGGGTCGGCCACATGCAAGGCAAATGCTTTACCGCTTTACCTGCTGTACTATTGCTCCAGCCTTTTTATTTAGCTTTTTGAGACATCTTGTAAACATGTTCTTTTTTTTCTTTTTTTGCTTTTTGGTCACACCCGGCAATGCACAGGGGTCACTCCTGGCTCTGCACTCAGGAATTACCCCTGGCGGTGCTCAGGAGACCATATGGGATGCCGGGAATCGAACCTAGGTCGGCCACGTGTAAGGCAAACGCCCTACCTGCTGTGCTATTGCTCCAGCCCCAATATGTTCTTTTTTTGTAAATTAAAAAAAATATTTTTAAATTGAATCACTGTGAGATACAGTTGCAAAGCTTTCATGTTTGAGTTTCAGTCATACAATGATCAAACACCCATCCCTCCGCCAGCGCACATTCTCCACCACCAATGTCCCCGGTATACCCCCCCTTCTAACCCTCCTTCTGCCTCTATGGCAGACAATTTCCCCCATAAGCTCTCTCTACTTTTGGGCATTATGGTTTGCAACACAGATACTAAGAGGCCATCACATTTGGTCCTTTGTCTACTTTCAGCACACATCTCCCATCCCAAATGATCCCTCCCATCATCATTGACTTAGTGATCCCTTCTCTATTCCAGCTGCCTTCTCCCCCAGCTCATGAGGCAGGCTGCCAACCATGGAGTAATATTCCTGGCCCTGTCTCTACTGTCCTTGAGTGTCAGTACACATGTTCTTTTTTCCCCAACTTTCTATCATGGGCTCATGGAACCATGAATGGGGATTGGTTCTTAGACTAATGGTTCTTGATCTGCCTCCTAAAATCATTCTCAGAAGTCAGCATTCTCTTTTCCTAGTCTCTGCCAGTGCTTAGTATGGAACTTAGTGTACATACAAAATCATTCCTTTAATACACAATAAAGGGAATGAACATTCTTCTCCCTTGTAAGAACCTGTTTGCCTACAAAGTTTTCATGGCATTTGTATCCTCTCCCTCTTTAATTGTGCTCCCCCTATTCTGTGCTCGGGGTTAATTCCTTGCTCTGTGTTCAGAGACCACTCCCAACAGGGATTGAGGGACCATCTAGATTGCCAAGGATTGAACCCAAGTTTGCCACGTGCGAGGCAGGTTTACTGCTGCTTCACCTCCCTTTTTCACTAGGCTACCAGATTCTTGGACAGGAGTGATAGTACTGTGGGTAGGGCATTTGTCTTGCCCGTGGTCGACCGGGGTTCAATTCTTCAGTCCCTCTTGGAGAGCCCAACAAGCTACCGAAAGTATCCCACCCACACGGCAGAGCCTGGCAAGCTACCCGTGGTGTATTTGATATGCCAAAAACAGTAACAACAAGTCTCACCATGGAAACATTACTGGTGCCCGCTCGAGCAAATCGATGAACAATGGGACAACAGTGCAGTGCTATCATATTCTTGCCAACTGATTAGCAGGGTTCCCCTTATCTTTGTCCTCTTTGAGACTTATTGCAAATTTCTAGTGCTCCGATAGTCCTTCTAATTCACAAAGCTTAACATGCTTGGCATAGTATTGACTAATCCTCTAATACAGATTTTTTTTTTCTTCTTAGTAAAGAGCATTCTGACTTAGTAATTCAACGTTTAAATTCCTCTGCAGTTGTCGGCTTCCCAAAGACTAGGACTTTGAGGGGGTCAGGATTGTCCATCTCAGGAGTCTCTTGCACACTGAACTTGACTACGGTCATTGCCATTTTTACCCAGGGCCGAGCTGATGGTCTGGGAGCGTGTCCCTCTAGTGGCCTACCTTATTTTTGCAACAAAGAGTGACTCCATTTACTGCCAACCGATGATCAACTCTGTAGTAAAGGATAGATGAAAGGCGTGAAGAGCCTACTTAGAAAATGAATTTCATGATATCTGTACCCAGAATTGTTTTTTTGGTTTTGGTTTGTTTGTTTGTTTGTTTTCTTCCAAAGAGGAAACCTTTTCTGGCTCTTCCCCGCAGATGGCAAAGATAGCAAACTGTGCAAAGCACACCACCTAGTGTTCAAGTCTCCGCCCTGCTAGAGAGCGCGCATGGAAGATTTTCTCACGGTCTTGCAGAAAGGGTTGTTTCTGCATGTTCTGCTATGTTGATCAGTTACTTGATCTTGACTTTGAAATGAATTTTGACTTTATTAGGGCCAGGGGTTTCCAATATAGAATATGGCTTTTATTGCATGAGTGCCTGACTGATTTTGATTGATTTTACTTAAGGATGAGAGTTAAAAGGTGGGCTAAAGATTCTAACACTTTATCTATCACTATCTGTAGCACTGTCATCCCGTTGTTCATCGATTTGCTCGAGCGGGCACCAGTAACGTCTCCATTGTGAGACTTGTTACTGTTTTTGGCATACCAAATACACCACGGGTAGCTTGCCAAGGCTCTGCCATGCAGGAGGGATGCTCTCGTTAGCTTGCCGGGCTCTCCGAGAGGGACGGAGGAATCAAACCCAGGTCGGCTGCATGTAAGGCAAATGCCCTACCCGCTGTGCTATTGCTCCAGCCCTTATTCCTCATAAAAAATTTTAGAAAACCACTTTATCTATCAGGTCTGTATTGGATCTGGAAGGTGTTGCTCCTTCCAGAAATCTCCCGTGCTCTTTGCTCCAACCCCACTCCCTGATGGGTAGTCACTGCATCTGCATTTTAATTTTTTCTTTGGTTTCTGAGCTGTACCTGGCAGTGCTCTGGTCATGCTTCCGGTTCTATGCACAGAGATCACTCCTGACCATGCTCAGGTTCCATATGTGGTTCCACTCGGCTTTGAATGGGGTCTTCCATATGCAAGGTACAGATAGTTGCCTGAACTATCTTTCCAGTACACTTCTGTACTTTTTAAATTTATTATTATTATTATTATTATTATTATTATTATTATTATTGCTTTTTGGGTCACACCCAGCGATGCTCAGGGGTTTACTCCTGACTCTGCACTCAGGAACCACTCCTGGCATTGCTTAGGGGACCATATAGCATGCTGGGTCAGCGCGTGCAAGGCAAATGCCCTACCTGTTGTATGATCGCTCTGGCCGCCATACTTCTGTATCTTTGAAGCCAAAAAACCACCCTTTTCACTCTGAATTCTAAATGGCTACTTACCAGTTTCCCATTGAAATGGGAACTCCTTCCTCCAGGAAGCCTTGGGGATGAACTTAGCCCTTGCAGGCCATCAGGCATGTCGAATAAAGTGTATGAATGAAAAATGATTTTCCAAATTAGATAAAAGATGGGTCTCTCTCTCTCCCTACCCCCCCTCTCTCTCTCACACACACACACAACTCTGTTTTCCACTGTGGTCAGTTGAATATCCTCTCTCTTTAAATAGCGGGATCTGGCAAAATCTACCACTGTATATAATATCCTGGCAGGATAATCAAAATCCTGACTTGAGGGAGAAGCTTTAAATTCAAAGATAATTGAAGCTCTGGCGAGAGCGAGGCTCTATGTATCTTTCAAAGCCAGATTGGCTGCTCCGTTGAGTATCTTTTTAAGTTGGAACATGACTGTATTGTTCCAATACCCAAATCTGCCCTGGCCAGTTAACAAATACATTTTCAGTCCAGGGATCGTGCCTAAAGGGCTAGAGGATGTGGTTTGCATGTGGGAGGTGTGGTTTCCATCTTTAGTACTGCGTGGGCCCCTGGGCACTGCCACAAGCAACCCTGAGCACAGAGCTAAGGCACGATTCCTGAGCACTGACTCCCAAATCAACCCTCTCCTCCACAAAATATATTTGCTTGGTTGCAGCGGGGATCAGAACATCCAGCTAAGAGAGACAGCAGAAATGGAGAGCCCCTAAAGGCGGACAGCTCCTCCATGTGGGAAGGACTCCTCACACATCCTCCCCAGCAACAACTTAACTTTCCTGCTCCTAGTGGGCACGCAGCTTATGCTTCAGGTCATGCAACACACGGGGACTTTAGACAATCTGGTCTTGATTAGCAAGAGTCTTGAGGCTTCCAGAACAGGATTTGGGCTATCACACGGAGAAGAAGGATACACAATGTCCTCTCGGTGAAGACTGAACCTCTTGGGGTGAAAAAAAAGTTGATAAGATCACACTTGGAGCTCTGTTCACTTGGGCAGACAGCTGGCTAAAAACCTGTTCCTTGTTTGTTAACTGACTTTGGTGGAATGCTTGCGGCTGCTAAGCCTACTCCATCAGGTGTGCACAGGAGTCTGGACACACAGGACCCCCTTGGAGGGTAGTTGTAAGGAGGAAAAGGGATTTTCTGCCCAAGGAGTATCAGACCTATGTGGCCTTTGAATTGGTGCTTCATACAAGTAAATAGGAACAATAAAGACCCATTGTGAGACTCATAAATAAACTTGAGGGAGATTGGCAAGCTGCAGAGATGCCTTAGATCCCACACCAGGCTAAGTCTCAGATCTGGGACACCCTGGAGGGGGCGAGTGAGCCCACCACCTGCCTAGACAGAGCCCCGGGAATGAAAAACCTCCAGAATCCAATCACTGCCATGTTCACAGCCGGGCTCCATAGGCTGGGATGAGCCTCATCCAGGAACGAATCTGTTGAAAAACTCAGGTATGTGGATTTTGTGACCAAAATCTCCAGGCTCTCCCAGAATGAGGAATGGGTGACCTTCCCCAATCGACCTGTGTGGAATTCCAAGAGCCTGGTGGTCACGTCCATGAATGGCCTAAATATATGCTCATTTACTGGCCTTGATCCAGAGACTCATAAATAAATCTTGAAAGAGATAAATTAGCTTCAAGAGATGCTTCTGGACCCCAAGGTCAACATCCAGTTTAAAATTTAATCCCAGCTATATCACCCTATTTAAAAATATTAGAATTCCTAGAGCGACATCTCATACTCTACACATGGGATATCCCAAGAGTAGCACACCACATTGGATAGGATATTAAGTAGAAGGCAACCAATCTCGATTAAGAAAATATTAACACATAAGGTTTAATCTGTAACAATATGTTAGTAATCTCTTATACAAGAGTTTAATGGCTCCAGAGTGAGATGCAACAATCTTCAAACACTTTCTTTAAAGGAAATCTTTTTTGACCATTTTTAGCAGATTAATTATAACAAGCAATGCATTATATAGTATATTTGTATAATATATGTAGCACTGTCATCCTGTTATTCATCAATTTGCTCGAGCGGGCACCAGTAACATCTCCCAATGGGAGACTTGTTACTATTTTTGGCATATCAAATATGACATGGGTAGCTTGTCAGGCCCTGCCGTGTGGGTGGGATACTCTCGGTAGCTTGCTGGGCTCTCCCAGAGGGACAGAGGAATCAAATCCGGGTCGGCCGCATGCAAAGCAAATGCTCTATCCACTGTGCTATCACTCCATCTGTATATTATATGTACAAAATAAATTATTTAGAGCCTGTTATTGGGGCAGGATTGGGTGATGGCTGGGAAAATTGAAAATAGGTGGTGGGCAGGTGTAATGGTAATGGGATTGGTGTTGGAATACTGAATACAAAAATCACTGTGAACAACTTCATAGGAAAAAAAAGACCCATTGTGGACCATTCTATTTTCAGAGGTGTGTAGTATCCTGCTAGAACCTGGGCATATAAACTGGGCAATCTCTTAGTATCTAATCCTTTAAGTTCTATGCTTGCCAAAAAATGGTGAACAAAGGCCCTGTCTCTGAATCCCTCTCCTGCCTGAGAGCACGTTTACAAATAAATAAAGAAGGGCCAAATAATCAGTATCTCTGAGTGGTCCCTTATTTACATATGTCATCCAATTGGCCATATTCAAAACTTATTTGCATATACAGCATATATCATCCAATTGGTCATACACAATCCAATTGATTAGTCCTACTGGATGGCCCTCATTTTCACAGAGTGTGACCAATCACATAGCGGAAAGTAATTCAGGGGCAGGGACCTACACTATACATAAAGACACAGGTCGCTGGATGGAAGGAGGCCACTGGGGCTGCTGCCTCAGGGATGGAGGATTCTGTGGCTGCTGCAGAGTCAGTCTACAGGGATGCGCCTATATTGTGCACCTATGTGATCTGTGAAATAAAGAATCGTAACGCCCCAGATAAACCCGGAGCCGCTGAGCGCGAATCGGACCCTCTGCGCCTAAAGACTTTGATTCCAAAGATGTAACACATTCGGGCATCCAGCGCAGCACCTGAGAGCGATGCACTGGGACACCAAACTGGGCTACAACTCGGTGCTGCTGGGGGTGGATTTTTTTTTCCTCCCCACCCTGTCTTCCTGCATGGAAAGCGGCGGGCTGGCGGCACCATGTGGCAGGCGCCATCTTCTGTAACTCCAGATCCACAGGTATTCGGATTTTACTTTGGGGGCTCCCAGGAACTCATGGGAAGGGGGCATAACCGGCACACCCTCGGCCCAGATAAACCCGGAGCCGCTGAGTGCGAATCGGACCCTCTGCGCCTAAAGACTTTGAATTCAGAGACTTCTTACAGCAATGCACTGGGACTGTGAGCTGGGCTATGTAATTTCTGGCAGAATTTTCCCTGGACTTTATACAGAAATCCAAAACTGCGAGGACGCGGCAGCGTCGCGCGACTTAACATTTATAATTGTCAGCAATGTGAAACGGTTCCATTTGAACAGGTCTGACTGGGGGGGGAAACTCCAAATAATAACAGTAAGTTTTTGTTGAAAATATTGAAGGTTTTTAAGGTAGCAGCCACCTCTGGACTGTGAACTAAGCAAAAGCCCCACGCTGGCCGACGTGGCGTGGCGTACACCATACTATGAGGCGCAGGAAGGGGGATGAGGGGGAGAAAGAAAAAAAAAAGGGAAAAGGAAAAAGAAAAAAAGAGAGAGAGAGAGTTATGTCAACTATAGTGAGTTTTGTGTTGAATTATGGAATGTAATCAAGGTAAAGAAAAAATGAAGTGAAATTCATTAGTTATACAGTAGGGGGTAGGGGGTGGGGGTGGGGGGTATGCTGGGGTTTCTGGTGGTGGACTGTGGGCACTGGTGAGGGGATGGGTGTTTGAATATTGTGTGACTGACATATAAACCTGGGAACTTTGTAACTTTCCACATGGTGATTTAATAAAAATTAAAAAAAAAAAAAGAATCGTAACACTGAACACATCTGGTGGTTGGCAATTGTGTTCCATGCTGTCCGCAAGAGCCTGAAGTTAGTCGGATCTGCTGCAGGGGCATCACCACAGAGCAGGCCCTTACCCCATAGTTTTGTT
Source organism: Sorex araneus (assembly GCF_027595985.1). Lineage (NCBI taxonomy): Eukaryota > Metazoa > Chordata > Mammalia > Eulipotyphla > Soricidae > Sorex > Sorex araneus. The sequence continues at coordinate 182,578,612 of NC_073306.1, read as the reverse complement.
TGCCTGGAAAAAAAGTCTCCTCCAGAGCCAACCAGAGCCTCTTACCTTTGTGGCTCTAGCAAACATATAACTTCCTTTCTGTAGCCTTTCTGGGTACTAAAGACAAAACACATTCTTCCCAGAGCCTAGGGACCCCCTTTATCCCAACATTGTTATCCATCTTCCCTTTCCAAATGCTAGTGTCTGAGAGGCAGGACCCTTGTCCTCGTTCATCCGTGTCCCCCAATTCTGAATCTAGGTTTAGATACCATTTAGATACCATGGACAAATGCTAAGAGGAACAAAATTGTTCATAATCGTCAACACTCACTGTGAAACTTGATTCTTTCCATCTCTCTGCCTCTAGACTCCATACTAGCAGAATCCATAAGAGCCTTGAGAGGGGTCATGACCTTTTGACTCAGTCTAAGCTCATAAGTGAGGATCAGGGAGATGTTAACTGTTAAATAATCAATATAAGTGGCCCTTGAATAAAAACATAAGGAGAGCTCTCCAGGGACCCTTCAAATGGCCAGTGTGAAGCTGCGGTTTGGGATGAGTTTAACTGAATGCCTTGTCCATCGCTATAGATAACTCTCTTTCAAAGAGTGCTCCCTGGAGAAAATTCTTCTCCATCCTCCAAGTTTTTTAAAAATTTTGTTTTATTTTTATAAAGTTGTTCACAATAACTTATTACATTTAATATTCCAACAATGATCCCACCACCACTACACATTTCCACCACATATTTCAAATGTTTTCACTCCAATCCCCAAAGCCTGCACCCAAAGACCTAAATAATTTATTTTGTATCGCTTGTTATGAATAATCCAGCTAAAAATGATCCAAAAACTTTCCTTAGAAGAAAGTGTGTGAAGATTGTTGCATTTCACCCTGGAGCCATTAAGCCTTTGTATTAAATATTACTAACATATTAAAGGCTGAGCCTTGTGTGTTTATATATGTATTTTTTCCTCCCCGAGATTGGTCACCTTCTACTTCACATCCCATTGAATGTGGTGTGCTGCTCTTGGTAAGTCAGTGGTGTAGATTATGAGATGTCGCACGGCCACAAATGTGGCCTTATACTCCAGGAATTCTAAAATTTTAAATACAGTTATGCAGTTAAGGTTAATTTAATTTGATATTTTTAACTGGATGATGACTTGGGGTCCGGAGGCATCTCTGTGGTGTATTGTTCTCATGTTGCTCTCTTATGAAGTTTATTTGTGAGTTTGTGGATCATGGCCATTAATGAGCCTAGATGCCAACAGGGCGTGCCTGCCAGGCTACCAGAAAGGAAGGGAGATGGGGGCAGGAGGCCCATTCATGACTTAGTGCGAGCCTGGAGATTTCGGTCACAAGTCCTGCATACCTGGGTTTTTCAGCAGATTCACTCATGGCTGAGGTTCATCAAGCCTATGAAGATCGGCCTCCAGGTTTTTTTTTGGGGGGGGGTTCACACCCGGCGATACTCAGGAGTTACTCCTGGCTTTGCACTCAGGAATTACCTCTGGCGGTGCTCAGGGGATCATATGGGATGATGGGAATAGAACCTGGGTCAGCCACATGCAAGGCAAATATCCTACCCACTGTGCTATAGCTCCAGCCCCAGCCTTCAGTTTCTTAAAAAAAAACAAAAACAAAAACAAAACTTTATTATTTAAAAAAATGTAGTCACTGTGAAATTATGAAGTTATGTAAGACTGGGTTTCAAGCATACAATGTTTCAACACCAGGCCCTTCACCAGTGTCCACTAGCCCCGCCCTTTTGTCTATGATCCACCAGCCTGTCTCTGTGATGGGCATTTTTTGGGGGTAAGTTTTTTGCGCTGTTGTTCACAGTACTGTTGCTGATAGGTTTCATGCATAACACATTACCACCTCCCATTCTCCAGAGCTTAGAGGGATGGAGCTTTGCAATACTCACTGTTTATTATTATTATTATTATTATTATTTGCCTTTTGAAAAACCCTGACACCTTGTGTTAAAAGAGTAAGCCAGAATAGACACAGATCAGAGGTAAGTTGAGTTGGGTTAATCTATAGTGTCGGCACTGCCTGTTCAAGATGTCCCTGGAGTTCCCAAAGGCAGCCTTGTGGAGAGCCGTGGTTTAATTTAATGATTTGTTTACACATATGTACCTCAGAAGCCAGCGGGAGGTTCCTACTGAGATCTTTTTCTGCCCTTCATGTTACCCACAGTGATGGTCTCCTGGACCAAGAGGCTTCTGCTCATTATTGGGTCAAGGTCAAACAAGAGAATTCTTCGTGTAAGGCTCCCAAGTGTCTGGACTTGAGATGGTGACTGGGGTTAGGTACGATGTTGTCAAGGTCAAGGTTACACTGAGTACTTTTAATTTTTTATTGAATCACAATGAAATCCACAGTTACGAAGATTGTTCATGATTGGGTTTCAGTTATACGATGTCCCAACACCTGTCCCTTCACCAGTGTACATTTCCCCCCACCAATGTCCCCTGTTTCCCTCCTCCCTCCAGCCCCTGACCCTCACCACTTGCTTTTGCCTCTGTGGCAGGCACTTTTTTCTTTCTTCTCTCTCTCTCTCTCTCTCCTCCCTTCTGTCTCCTCTCCTCCCCCTCTCCCTCTCTCTCCTTCTTTCTCTCCTTTTGGGCATTATAGTTTGCAATCCAGACACTTAAAGTTTATCATCTATATCCCGTTACTTATTTTAAACACTCAGTTCTTGTCCAGAGTGATCATTTCCAACTACGACTGTCACACTGGTCCCTTCTCTAACCTACCTGACCTGTGGCACCCACATCCTTGTGTCAAGCTTCCAACCATTGACCAGTCCTCCTGGCCCTGCTTTATCTCGGATATTACTCTCATACTATGTATTTTTTTTATATCCCACAAACGAGTGCAGTCATTCTTTATCTGTCCCTCACCTGAGTCGTCACCCAGCATGATACTCTCCATGTCCATTCATAGGGCTACCTGGATTTTTTAGGGAGGGGCGGTTCCCTCACCTCTGTCTTCTTCTGGGGCATGGCAGAGTGAGTGGGAATGGCTCTCATTCCAAAATTCCCAGAAGGCCAGCCCTGCAGCCATGGCCTGTGCCGCCTCTAATTTCTGAAGTCACCAGACGCAGATGTGGCTGTAGAGGCACAGAATTGCCACTCCCCCCGTTCATACTGGTTTGAAGCTGGTTAGAGCAGGCTAGTGTCAGGATTCTCTCTCCAGGGATCAAGGGGGGCAGCTGGATTCCACATCCTACAGCCTCCCGCTCCCGTTTCTCCTGGTCCCAGCTCCTGGTCCTTTTCGTAGGTAAGTGCCTCTTTGCACTCCAGCGAATTCTTTTGTTCTGCCTTGCTGTCTCTTCCAGGGCCCATCTCTGCCAAACACGCTCCTGGTGCCTGTGCCGACCGGAGCCCCTTAGACTCAGCCCCCCCCCCGGGGGGGACACGGCCGGGGGCAAGGAGCAGAGCCATCCTCTCCGTGGGAGATGCAGAGTGACCTTCAGGCTCAGCCGTGTTCTTCCTGCTGCTTTGGCCTGACTCTGCTCCTGGCAAGCTTCCCCTGCTCATCCCCCTCAGCAGTTAAGGCTGCAGCTACATCCCCCTGCCGTTGCTCTCAGAGTGTCTCCGCTTCCCTCCCCAGATTTGGCTTTTCAACCAAGTCCCCCAATCCTCCCCTTCTCCGCCACGCCCTGCCTTGCCATTACCTTTCCTTCCCCTTTATTATTGTTACTGCAACAGCACGGGTACCGCACCCTTGATCGTGGTACTCACACATGCGCTTATGTGCTCCTGCATCGCGTGTAGTGGCTCTGGCACGCACCTGGCTATGAGACCCCGGAGAATGCACATTCTGTTGCTCGCCTGCGGGTCCTGAACAGCAGAGCTGCTGGGGCCACGCTTGGTGCAGGTGGACAGCACTGTAGCACTGTCGCTCTGTTGTTCATCAATTTACTCAAGCGGGCACCAGTAACGTCTCCATTGGGAGACTTGTTACTGTTTTTGGCATATCCAATATGCCACGGGTAGCTTGCCAGGCTCTGCCGTGTGGGCAGGATACTCTCGGTAGCTTGCCGGGCTTTCCGAGAGGGACGAAGGAATCAAACCCAGGTTGGCAGCGTGCAAGGCAAACACCCTACCCGCTGTGCCATCGCTCCAGCCCAGGTGGGCAGCACTGAATTAAATTCTTGGTCTCACACTTGCTAGAAGGTGTTTCACCACAGATCCACCTTAGCCCTCTGTGGCTTTCTCTCTCTTTTTAAATTTTTTTTTTATTGAGTCACTGTGAGATACAGAGTTACAAAACTGTTCATGATCAGGTTTCAGTTCATACAATGATCCACCACCCATCCCCCCACCATGCCCATTTTATCTCCTGCTAACCCCTCTCCCCCTCCCCAAGTCGGTCTCTAAGGCTCTATGTCAAGTACTCTCCCCCTCTCTCCCCCCTCTCTCTCTGTCTCTCTCCCACTCTCTCCTCCCTCTTTCTCCCTTTCTCTATATATGTCTCTCTCCCCCCTCTCCCTCTCTCCCCCTCTCTCCCTCTCCCTCTCCCTCCCTCTCTCTCTCTCCCCCTCTCCCTCCCTCTCTCTCTCTCTCTGTATCTCTCTCCCACTCTCTCCCTCTCTCTCTAGCTATCTCTTGATATTAAGTTAACCTCTGTGCTAGTAAGGGACCAGGTTGGTTTTTCGGACCCGGCTCTGATTCTCACTGATGTCTGTCCCTGTCACTTCCTCCCTCGCCTCTCCCAGGGACTGCCACAGCGCCATTAAAGAACTACATCTCACTAAAATTGTTGAAGGAATTTGTCTTCAGCAAGGATTTCGGACTCGGGTAGCAATAATGAGAGCAGAAAGCTTGGGTTTTCTTCTTCAGTCTTTGGTTCCTGCCTCATATCCTTAGTATGACCTGGTGACAAGCATTTGGTCTGATAGAACAAACCAAGAAATGTCTACTTTCAAATGATTTTGACCTAAAAAAAATGGCAATCTCACATGGCTATATTAAGCAGGAGAAGAAGCAGGTAAAGAAAAATAGCAAGCCAACTGCCCACGACAACTTATTAATACTAGTAAAATGAGTGTTTCCGGTGCATTTGCCGAGTATCAGGCATCAGAAGGCACTTTCGGCAGCGATGATGATGGAAAACTCACCGGTGAAGATGTTTCTAAGTGTTATAAGTCTATTGAATCATATCATCCTCGCAACCAACACCCAAGGTCAGGATTCTATCCCCTTGTATCGCTGAGGCCCAGAGAAGGTAGGTTATTTGCCTCAGGTCACACTGCGTCAGTGGCTGCGTCAGGGTTTGAAGCCAAGCAGCTCCCTTTGGATCACTGCATCCGCCTGGTCTCGAGGGAGATGCTGTCATGTACCAGTCATGGATGAGGAAGCGGAGAGCAGAGTCTGCATACCTCGCCGTAAGCAAGTGCCTTCAGACAAACCTAGGGTCCTTCAGACCCCGAGCTCCAGCGCTCCCCCCATTTCCCTGCCTCCTCGGTCCCCGCTTATCTGTGAGGTCTTTAGCACTCTGCTTCACTGGGTAATTCTTCGCCTACAGAAAAATAATAATGTGGGATTTCAGCACTTTGCACCCGCACATCCATCTCTCGCTGTATTTATTGAGTTTCCCTCCCCGTGGTGCCCTGGGGCCTTACCTGCCCATGTAACCAATTCAGAAGGAAATTACTGTGGGTCCTTTTAAGGGCCCTGCCGGAAGAGAGATCTATGTGTCTCTTTCAGCCGCTGTAGACTGGGCAGACTCGGGCTTTTCCTCTGTCTTTAAAACGATTGGGCGCGTGATAATGACCTGTTTACATAGTTTATGTGATCTATGGGCTGTCTCGGTGTTGCATTATATAGGAACGGGGCCGGGGAGCATGGACATTAATTCTCTGGACAATAGACTTGCTGTTTCGTGGTGACGGAAGGAGCATCCCTAAGGTTACCTTTTGTTCCGAGTTGCCATCAGTCCTGCAGGATGTAATTACAGTTGGTGAGCGGCAAGAGCGTGCTGTGTTTAAATTGTCCACAAGAGGGCTCCATTTCTTTTCCCCACAGGTCCATTGCTGTGACAGCTTTTGGGGCCACAGATGTGAAATGCTATTCTGGACGCAGCAATTAAACCACATTTAGTGCAATTTACCAAAAATAAGTGAAATAGTTTGTTGGGTGGGATAATACACTCAATCGCTCCTTTAACCTCTAAATACAAAGAGGGAAAACCTTTTAAATCAATGAATTTGTCTTCTAACAAGCACTGAGAAGAATTTTCTGCCATCCCTAGGGTGGGATTTGAAAAAAGGAAGAGTAGTTCCATGTTACCTCATTTACAAATTCCCTCCTCAGTTCTGTTGTCAATTACTTGTTCCTATTAAATAGCTCTGAAATTGTCGATAGTTTCAGAGATGTCACAGGATCCTGAGCTTCCTCCTATGGGTAGGTTCTCAGGATCCAGCCAGGAGGATACACAGCACGGTGGATTTCCTCAGGATTCAGTGTGGAGAACTGATTACACAGATGAGAGCGAGCTGAAGGAGCAAAAGGGAGCGCTGAGGTAACCTGTGTCATGCTGCTTGGAGTCGCCACTACTCCTGGGGCTGAGGAGAGGAGGGAAGAGGCTGGGACTATCAAAGCTGGGATAGCACAGTGGATAGGGCATTTGCCTTGCATGTGATTAATGTGGGTTCGATCCTAGGCATCCCATATATGGTCCTCTGAGCACTGCCAGGAGTGATCCCTGAGTGCTGAGCCAGGAGTAACCCCTGAGCACTGCCAGGTGTGGCCCCCAAACGAAACCAAACAAACAAAAGACAGAAAAAACAAAACAACAACAAAAAACAACAAAGCTCTGGGGAAGGTGCCGATGTATGACAAGGTGCAAGGAAGCTGCTTCTTCCCACGCCAACGGGAGATGGAATCCGATAGGGGCAGCACCACACATTATCCCAGAAACAATGTTCTGATACTCACTGGTGCCTCCTAGTGGCGGAGCAGAACCAGGAATAAACTGTCTAAAGAAAGCTAGCAAGGGGCTGGAGTGATAGCACAGCGGGTAGTGTGTTTGCCTTGCACGCGGCTGACCCGGGTTCGAATCCCAGGATCCCATATGGTCCCCTGAGCACTGCCAGGAGTGATTCCTGAGTGCAGAGCCAGGAGTAACCCCTGTGCATCACCGGGTGTGACCCAAAAAGCAAAAAGAAAAAGAAAAGAAAGAAAGAAAGAAAGCTAGCAAACCCTCCTCATTTGCTCATCCCTGGACTAGGAAGACAGCCTTGGAGCACAAAGGCAAGAGTTTCATAACTTGCCTAGCTTACTCCTGTGACTACTTGGCTACAATACAAACTTTCATCAATATATTTCAAATTTCATACAAAAATAATCCCTTTTCTTGGTTTAGAGGTGTCCATTTCAATTCCAGATCATTACCTCTTTCTACTGGACATGGATGTAATAAGAAATACCCCAGACAATCTCGGGTTGCGGAGCAGAGCTCTTGGATGGTAGAAATCTGGTTTTCCTTAGTAATCAGGCCCAACCCATACAATCACCCCTGAGTGAGACGAGAGTCTCGATAGCCTGCTGGCAGCCTGAACGTCCCAATCAGTGCCACCAGTTTCCTATTCATGGTAGAAGCGTTTCAGTGTAATGAGCTCAGCCTCTCACCCAGGAGGACCTGGAGTTGCCGGATGGAGAAAAAACCTCCCAGGAGTGACTGTCGGTGCATGGAGTGAGGGGAGACACGCCCACCTCTCCCCTGCTGCCTGGACCCATTAGTTCTGTTTGGGGAGAAACAGAACCACAGCACGGAAACGGCTTCAAAGCACACACATGCTTCCTGAGGGCCAGACCCTGGCCCTTTGGATCTTCTCCAAATCGTACTGTGAGGGGCCAAGGGCATTTCACTTCCCTTATTTTTAAAATCTTTGGCATTTCAGAAATTTAGCATCTCTCTCCCTCTCCCTCCCTCCCTCTCTCTCCTTTCCCTCTCTCTCTCCCTCTCCCTCTCTCTCCCTCTTCTCCTCTCCCTCCCTTTCTCTCTCCCCTTCTCTCTCCCCCTCTTCTCTCTCCCGCCTTTCTCTTCCTCCTCACTCTCTCCCCTCCTCTCCCTCCTCCCTCTCTCCCTCCCTCCTCTCCTCTTCCTCCCTCTCTCCCCTCCCTCTCTCTCTCCTCTCCTTCTCTCTCTCCCTCTCCCTCTCTCTTCCTCTCCCTCTCTCTCCCTCTCCCTCTCTCTCCCTCTTTCTCCTCTCTCTCCCTCCCTTTCTCTCTCCCCTTCTCTCCCACTCTCTCCCGCCTTTCTCTTCCTCTTACCCTCTCCCCCCTCTCCCTCCTTTTCTCCTTCCCTCTCTCCCTCCTTCTCTCCCTCCCTCTCCCTCCCTCTCTCTTCCTCCCACTCTCCTCCCTCTCTCTCCCCTCTCTCTTCTTCTCTCTCCCTCTCTCTCCCCCTCTCTCTCCCTCTCTCTCCCGCCTTTCTCTCCCCCTCACTCTCTCCCCCCTCTCCCTCCCTCCCTCCCTCCCTCCCTCCCTCCCTCCCTTTCTCTCCCTCCCTCTCTCTCTCCTCCTCTCTCCCCCTCTCACTTCCTCTCTCTCCCTCTCTCTCTCCCACCTTTCTCTCCCTCTCACTTTCTCCCCCTCTCCCTCCCTCCCTCCCTCCCTCCCTCCCTCCCTCCCTCTCTTCCTCCCTCTCTCTCCCCTCTCTCCCCCCTTATTTCCTCTCTCTCCCTCTCTCTCCCACCTTTCTCTCCCTCTCACTTTCTCCCCCCTCTCCCTCCCTCTCTCTCTCCCCCCCCCCCGTCTCTTCCTCTCTCTCTTCCTCTTTCTCTCTCTTTGGTTTTGGTCCCACACCCGGTGGTGCTCAGGTCTTACTCCTCGTTCTGTGCTCATGGATCACTCCTGGCAGGGCTCAGGGACCCATGTGAGATGCCAGGAATCAAATCTTGGTCAGCCCCAATACAGTGTACTATCACTCCTGTCCCACCTTCTTCTCTCTATGTATATGAGTTAAAAAATAATAATGGGGACAGTCAACAGATGCCTTCAATGTTTCTGAAGTCAACTTGACCTCTACCTCCTTATTATCCTTCCTCTCAGGAAAAGGTGTTATTCTACCTTGGTTCCCCTTATCTCACTGGACCCCCCACCCATGCCCTCCCACACATACCATATATGCAATTATTGCTGTGCTAAAGCTTACTATAAGGGAGGAGGAGGAAACACATTGCTTTATTCAAATGCACAGGGCTTATGCAGCTTTCTATTTGTTTACTGCTGTCATGGCAACCCTATTTACATTTAGCATTAGCTTCAAGGTGGTAATATCTTCAATGTTCTGTAGAATATCAGATTCCATACTAACTCGGCCCCCTCCCAATCTGCCAGGTCTGTCTGCCAGTATTAAAACAATGAAATTAGATGTTTTTACAACTGTTTAAAGAGCTGTAAACTCACTACACCACTAACTTATTAAGACAAAGTTTGAGGGCCAATTCACAAAAGAGGGATGTGAAGGACCATCCCTGCCCCTCACCACTCTCCCCAAAAAGAGTCCAAAACTTTTTCCAAATCTAGATCATTACTCGTTTCTCGGAGAATTGCCACCTCCTCTTCCTCCACTTTGATTGACATTCTCACTTTCAATGGCTTCTGTTGTGATCAGTTTTTCATCACCTTTATAATGGTGAAAAGAAGCAAGTGGACCTGGTTAAAGTTAATATACTTAAACACATATATATATATGCTCTTCTTCCTTCAGAAAATACCTAATGAGAACCCACTTTATTTATTTATTTATTTATTTATTTATTTATTTATTTATTTATTTATTTGCTTTTTGGGCTACACCCAGCGATGCACCGGGGTCACCCTGGCTCTGCACTCAGGAATTACCCCTGGCGGTGCTCAGAGGACCATATGGGATGCTGGGAATCAAACCCGGGTCAGCCACGTGCAAGGCAAATGCCCTACCTGCTATGCAATTTCTCCAGCCCTGACCCACTTTATTTTTATGTGGGGGTAAGGTTGGGGCTCTCAAGAAGTGCTAAGGAGACCTGGGGTCCACTCTCAGCAAAGCATGGCCAACTGGGCCTCCGTGAGATGCTTCTGGGGCCCCCAAAGTCACACTCAATGGCATTGGTGGAGGATATTTAGCTCAAACTCGGTGTCTTGAGTGGGCAAGACAAGCACTCCAGCCCCGGCAAGGATCCACTTTCTACCAAGAACTGACTCCCTTACTATGGCCAGTTATCAAGTCAGCCTTTGTGACCCCACGGAATCACCATAACTAGAACCGAAGGGTACTTCCTTGTTTTTTCTGCTCATGGGGCTACTGTTTTCTCATTCCTCTCCTAGTTTGGCATGTTCTGTGGAGCAGTTCAATCTGCCATCAAACAACAACAATATTCCCTGTCCCTCCTTTCTAGGGCTATGCACCTCGGGTAGGTAAGGGTTACCTTCTGTGACCTCTGAGGGAGTGGGCGCTGAACGAAGCAAGAAGCCCTAGAAATGTCCTAGTAGAAAGCCGAGGGCAATGTCTGAAGCAGAAATCACATGATTGAAGTCAGGAGCACGTGGAGTGAAAAGCAAAACTTTGCCCCTCTGTCTGCTCTCTCTCTCCATAGGTGCAGATGGAGGGCACCCAACATCTTGAACCCATTTTTGGAGGCATTTCTATCAACCACAATACTTGAGATGGTGTGCTGCTAGTTCGAGGGCTCCACTTACACAAATCACAGTGAGAATGACACCCAGCAAGATGGTACCGAGCCCACGGAACCATGGGAGACACGGAGGCATGGCCCGACAGCCTGGGACACACCAGCTTCTTCCTTTCTATTGTTTCCTCCCTCAGAGCCTGCCACTCCTTCACATGCCAACAGGTTACCAACCCCTGCCCCTGAACCACCTCTATCCTTAAGCCCCGGTCCTACACCAAGTGTTGTCGGAATAAACTCTACTTCCTGTAGTTTGAATCTTTAAAAAGAGTTGCTTCTTTTTTGCAGGCTCTCCAAACAATAATAGTGAGTTTTGTTGAAATATTGTATGCAATCAAAGTGAAAGTAAAGTGAAATTTATTAGTTACACAGGCGGGGGGGGGGCTTAGGGTGGGGGGCTAGGGGTGTGGGGGGTTTGGGGTGTGAGGGGGCGGGGTGGAGCTATACTGGGATTCTTGGTGGTGGAATATGAGCACTGGTGAAGGGATGGGTGTTCGAGCATTGTATGACTGAGATTTAAATCTGAAAACTTTGTAACTTTCCACATGGTGACTCAATAAAAAATTTAAAAAAAAAAAAAGAGTTGCTTCTGCCATAGAGGCAGGCTGGGGGTGGGGGGGGGGCAGGAGGGATATAGGGAATATTGGTGATGGGAAATGCAACTGGTGGGGGGATGGGTGTTCAAACGCTGTATGACTGAAACCCGATAACAAAACTTGGTAACTCTATCTCACAGTGATTCAGTAAAAAATTAAAAAAAAAAAACACCTTTCTGTTGAATATCTTTATATGTCAGACATATGCTGTGTCTAAGAGTACAATAATGAATAAAATAAATATTTTTTTAAGTTGCTTCTTCCCGGAAGGAGTCATTCTCACTGTTTCTCCTATTGTGGGAAGCCATGTATCCCGAGGGCTTATGCCAGCCTGCAATGCTGCCTCCTGAGGTGACTCAGAGGCTTCTGTCACGATAGATTCCGAAGTACCCGTGTCCCTGAATGACAAGTCTGAGTGGCCCTTGCCTGACAAACCATGATGGACATAGAATTTGACCAAGAAAGAAATATGTCAAGGAACTAGAATTTTGTGACGGTCTCTCGTGAAAAACTAAAGGAAGCTACCCTGACGGACATGGTCTCCAAATGTCTGGAACTGCAATTAGTGTCCAAACTCAGTTCGCTGAGTTCCTCCTCTATTAAACCAAGATGGGCGTCTAGAAAACTGTGGAGGTTAAGGGAACCTTTAGCTATCCTCCACGGCCAGCGCTCAGCTTCACTGTCATGGTTCCCACCGGCTTGAAAGAGATCATCAGCAATGTTGGATTCCATGCTTGTCCCAGTGATGTGCCACATTGTGTGGAGGAAGGCAGTCAGAGGAAACCCACGGTGGCAGAGCTCAAGAACCCCAATTCTTCCCCAAACGGTTCTATTGGTTCATCTAAGTCAGAACAGTGGGGTTCTGGCTCATTCCAGAGTGACATGAGCAAACATGACGCCTGCATGCAGAGACATAACCAACTGCCCAAGCTGGAAACACTGTGACCATGTCCTGGTTTGTTTCATTTGTCACTGTTGCGCATTGTCCCCAGGATTTACTTCTACCGCTCTCTGGGCAGGGATTTGGTGACGTGGGTCAGTTTGGGGATTTCTGATTATAGTCAAAAAAATGTTTTGGTTAAAATTTTGTTGGTTAGGGGCTGGAGTGATAGCACAGCGGGTAGGGCATTTGCCTTGCACGCAGCTGACCCAGGTTCGATTCCCAGCATCCCATATGGTCCCCTGAGCATGGCCAGGGGTGATTCCTGAGTGCAGAGCCAGGAGTAATCCCTGAGCGTCTCCGGGTGTGACCCAAAAAGAAAAAAAAATTGTTGGTTAAGGATGGTGACTTAGCTGGAGCAATAGTTGTAATGGATAGGATTCTTGCCTTCCATGCAGACAACCTGGATTCTAACCCTGACATCACATATGGTTCCCAGACCCCTTCCAGGAGTGATTTCTGAGTGCACAGCCCGGAGTCAGCCCTCAACAATGCTGGGTATGGCAAAACAAAAGCAAAACAAAACGAAAGGCCAATTAGGCATATGTGTTTCTAGAACCCTACCTTTCATTCTCAGCCTCCCAGTATGCTTGCCTGCCAGCACACACACAATATTGAGGCTCCTTCTAGAAACATTGGGTCTCAAAGATCTTCCTTTGGGTCGTTGTTAGCTCATAAATACCTCTACAAACATTTCAGCATCTATACGCTGCGCCTTGTGTGAAAAGCATCAGGGATAAAGAGACGGCAAGGAAATGTCACTGACTGACGGCCGAGTGCTGGGTTGGCAAACTGCAGCCCAGGGGCCAGAGCCTGCTGCAGGCTTTGTAAATAAAGTTTCCTGGAACGCAGTGATGCCCTCAACTACGTGCTGTCGGGGTTGCTTTGGGGTACATCTGTAGAGGGAAAGAGTTGCTATGGAAACCATGTCCAAATAGCTTAAAATATCGACTCTCTGGTCCTTCACAGAAAAAGTTTGCTGGCCCACATCTAGGGGGTTGTTAGCATTGTAGGAACTTGGTGTTTTAGTGGCAACACACACTCTCCCTTTCTTTTCTGTCTCTCTTGTCTCTCTCCCTCTCCCTCACTTTCTCCCTCTTTCTCTGGTCTTTCTGTTTTCTTTCTCTTTCCTTCTCTGTTCTCTCTTTGTGTTTTCTCTCTCTCTCTCCCCGTGTTCCCTCCCTCCTTCCTTCCCTCCCTCTTTCCCTCCCTCCCTCTGCGCGCGCACGTGTGTGCGTGTGCGTGTGTGTGTGTGTGTGTGTGTGTGTGTGTGTGTTCATGTTCTTCTGGTCTCTCTCTCTGTTTCTGGGCCATGGTCAGTGGTGCTCAGGGCCTATTCCCAGCTCTTTGTGGGGGTAACTCTTGGCAGAGTTACCATGGGAGACCACGGGCTGCCCAGGGACTGAACCTGGGACTCCGTCATGCAAAGCGCATGCTCCAACCTGTTGAGTTCTCTCTCTGGCCCTTGGTGCATCCTCTGCAAGGCAGGTCCTGTCAGAGTGAGGGGATCAGGCAAATGGAGGCAATTCAGGCACCCGGGAGTGGGTTTGAGGGACGGAGTCATGTCTGGGTGATGCCGACGGAACCGCAGGCAGACATTCCCTCTGCAGTGTCCAGCCCTCTCCCTAAAAAGAAAGCATGAGAAGGGGGGTGGGGGCAGCTGCAGGCCAGTTTCTGGGGTTTCTGGGTTTCTAGCTGTCCCCTTTGACCTCTTTCCTCCTCTGCATGTGCTGGTGACTGCAGGACGTCCTCTTTCTGTTGTTGTGATGGTTTTGTTTTATTTTGTTTTGACTTTTGGTTTTATGGCCACACCTGACTGTGCTCAGGGCTTCCTCCTGGCTTTGTGCTCAAAGATCACTCCTGGTGGTGCTCAGGGGTTGCACAGGGACTGGCCCCATGCAAGGCAGGTGCCTGAACGCTTGCATGATTGCTCCGGCTCCCGGGACTGTATTTTTTTTTTATGAGCCCCCAAGAAAGGTTTCGTTGCCCTGTCTCCCCCATGCACACAGATAAAGGGGCCTGGGCGGGGCAGCATCATAAGGCTCTCGGGGGTGTCGGGGCAAGGGGAGAATGGGAAAAGCCCAAAGGCGGGCAAAGGGCCAGGAGCCCATTTCTCAGGCTTCCTTCCTCAGCCCTGCAGAGGGAAGGAGCATCCTCTCAGCCGCTCTCCGGTGGAGAATTCCTGCTGCAGAGGCAGGAAGGGGGTGGGGGAGAGCGTGTTCCGATGCCAGAGGCATGGCCTCCTCTAAGAACCCTGAACTTGGCCCTTACCCGCGAGTGGGGGCTGGGCTGAAGCTCCCATCCGTTGATCGAGGTCTCTCAGCTGGAAGCAAGGCCACAGGTCCCAGCTCTTCAGGGCTGTGTCTTTCCACCAAGGCCAAGCATGACACCTGGGGCCCGAGGCCGGAGGTGGCACTCCCCTCCCTCCCCCTGCCTGGGTGGGTGGGGAGAGGAGAGAGGTAGAAAAACCACCCAGGCCTCAGAGCCCTGGTGCCTTCTCGGGCGTTGTCATGGAAACACATTCCTCTCACCTCACTGGTGGAGTATCTGGGGAGCCAGGCCGTGTCCCCCTCACTGCGCCGAGAGAGGCAGAGGCAGTCTCTCTGTCCTGTGATCTGAGAAACAGAGGCAGGGAAGGGGATGACAGGCTGTGGGCAGAGGGAGCTGGTGTCGCATCTGTACAAGGATCAAAGAGTCAAGGGCTTGTAGTGCAGTGGCAGGGTGGGTGCTTTGCTTGAGAGAGGCCCTGGTTCGATAGTCAGCACCATTAAATAGCACTGTAGCTCTGTCATTCTGTTGCTCATCGATTTGCTCGAGCAGGCACCAATAACGTCTTCATTGTGAGGCCTGTTGTTACTGTTTTTTAGCATATCAAATACGCCACGGGTAGCTTGCCTGGCTCTGCCATGCAGGTGGGATACTCTCAGTAGCTTACTTGGCTCTCTAAGAGGGACGGAGGAATCGAACCCAGGTTGGCCATGTGCAAGGCAAATGCCCTATTCGCTGTGCTATCGCTCCAGTACCATTAAATAGACAAATAAAATTAAATTCTGGGCTTTGGAGTAAAGTTTAAATTTCAATGTTGAGATCGGGTGGGGTTAAGCTTTTCCTGCATCCCAGGGATTCCAGTTTTGGATCCTTGGGTCACCACACTTGGCCCCCTGATCCCCTCCAGGAGTGATTCCTGAATGAAAAGACATAGGTAAGCCCTGAGCACTGCTGAGTGCGGCCCCCAAAACTTTGAACAAAAATTCTAGTTTTTAATAGGGCCATTTGCCTTACACACAGCTGACCTGGGTTTGATCCCTGGCACCCCTGAGCACTGCAAGGAGTGATCCCTGAATTTAGAGTAAGAAGTAAGTTCTGGATACCATTGAATATGCCCCCTCTCCCCTCAAAGTAACAAAGGAAAAAATCTGAACTCTGCCACCTAGTAGCTGGTTGCAATCAGTTGGCTCTACTCTTGCTTTCATGAAGCAAATGGTAATAAATAGCCTACTACGTGCCATTTAAGTGCTCAGGAAACGGAATGATCTGACTAGAGGAAGTAACCTTTCGGTTTTGAACTTTGAACCACACCTGATGGTGTTAAGGGCTTATTCCTTGCTTTGTGCTCAGGAAGTCAGATGCAGTGCTGGTGACGCAGTTGGGGCAGGGTGGATGCAAGGCTTTGTTCTAGCTCTTTCTGTACTATCACTCAGATTCTCTCCAAACAGAATTGGTTTGCTTTGTGTTTGAGCCATACCCAGTGGTGCTGAGGGCTTACTGCTGGCTCGGCCCTCGGGGATTGTGCCTGGCAGGGCTCAGGGGACCAGGTGAGGTGAGAGGGATCAAGTACACATTGGCCGCATGCAAGGCAAGAGCCCGACCTGCTGTATTGCAGTCTCTCTGGGCCCTGATCTCCGACTTTGGGGGTGTCTCTCTGCCACGCTCCATTTGTCTATTTCCAGCTAAGATGAAAAGAGGTATTCTCCATGACGGACTAGGATGGTTCCGGGAAGGGAAGGAGAGTGAGGCAGGAGGAATGAGGAGAGGGGTCTTTGGGTGGCGGGATGGGCTGGAATGTTGGTGGCGCGTGGGGTGTCTTTGACACATAGAGAGATGCAAAGTGAGACTCTTGAAAATGCCACAGTACTGTAAATCAATGATGAAAATGTTTTCCTAAAACTTAAGAAAAAGAAAAAAAATATTAACACCTTGTGCCCTTGATGAGGAAGTCATTCCACACACCGAGCCTGAGTTTTGGGGTGCCTGTGGTGGTGGATATGGTGGATATGGGGGTGTCCAACCACCCGGCAGAGGCAGCTCTTCAGCGAAAAGGATTGAGATGTCCTGCATGTGCCTCCCGGTTCGTGTCAGCTGCTAATCTGTATGAATTAATGCAGTAATAATTGGGCCGTATTCAGCAAGCACTAATTTCTTTCACTACATCAAATCAAGCCTTATGATTGTTTCGAAATAAACATGCCATCTCCAGCATGCTGAACCCGGGGGTGGGCAGCTGGGTTCTGAAAGGACGTGGGAAGGTGGGGGCTGAGACTGGGGTGGGGTGGGGGTGGGGCCGGGAGGTGGGGGCCCCTCGGGCCGACTCATGGCTGAGCTGGGGAGCCCGGGTCGTGGCGGCAGATGAGACAGAGCACTGTTCCATTGGTTTGCTTGCTTGCTTTGGGGGCCACACCTGGTGTGCTGGGGCAGGAGGGGGTGGGCTCTTCCCCACACACCACTTGGGGTCACTCTAGTGTGACAGGCCGTGTGCCCTCATGCCTCTGAGCTGCCCCCCTCTACCGTACACACCAGTCATGTGTCGGACAGGGAGGGCAGCCATGCTTTGCTTCTGCCGGAGTGTCCCCAGGCCCAGGGAGGTCACTCAGGGAGCACATGGGACTCAAGAGCCTCTGTTGTATCACAATACGACACCTGCTGGGACCACCGGTCTGGCAGCAGGGGTCCCCGGGTGGCTGCTGCAGTGGGATTGGCCCTGTGTCGCTGGGGTGAGAGACCAGGAGACACTGCTTCAGAGGCTCGGGTCCGACTGCAGATAGACTCTGAGGAAGTGCCTGACAGACGCCTACAGCTAACTGGGAAGCCAGGAGGGCCCACGAACCAGCATCCTGCTTTCTTCTGCTCCGCTGGGAGCAGGGAAAGGGAGGGGGAAGCAGATGGAGGAGCAGAGGGAAGCAAAGGGAGGCAGACAGCACCTTAGACAGTAAACCTTCACAGATGCTCACAAGGCCGGAAATCGAGAAGGTCCACTCTGGAGGGGGCGATGTTTCCAGTAAAATCAGGCATGTATGCCACAGTCTCTCCCCTCCCCTCTCCTCCTCTCCCCTCCCCTCCTCTCCCCTCCCCTTCCCTCTTCTTCCCTTCCTCCACCCCTCCCATCTCCTTCTTTCTCCTGCTTCCTCCCCTCCCTTCTCCTCCTTCCTCTCTCCTCCCCTCCCCTCACCATCCTTCCCTCCCTTCCCCTCTCCTTCCTTCCTTCCTTCCTTCCTTCCTTCCTTCCTTCCTTCCTTCCTTCCTTCCTTCCTTCCTTCCTTCCTTCCTTCCTTCCTTCCTTCCTTCCTCTTTTCTTTCTTTCTTTCTTTCTTTCTTTCTTTCTTTCTTTCTTTCTTTCTTTCTTTCTTTCTTTCTTTCTTTCTTTCTTTCTTTCTTTCTTTCTTTCTTTTCTTCCTTCCTTCCTTCCTTCCTTCCTTCCTTCCTTCCTTCCTTCCTTCCTTCCTTCTTTCCTTCCTTCCTTCCTTCCTTCCTTCCTTCCTTCCTTCCTTCCTTCCTTCCTTCCTTCTTTTCTTTCTTCTTTTCTTTCTTGTATTGGCATCACACTTGACATGTGTGGGTGCCAAGAATCCAACCCTGGGCCTCATACAGGCAAGGCCGTCCACCCTCCCCTTGCTGAGTTGCCTCTCCCTCACACACACATTCCACACATGTACACTCATGCCTATCAACCAGTCTCTGCTTTATGTCTCAGCCATATGTGCTACTGGATATGGAACTGGAGTTAACTGCATGCAAGGCAAGCTCCTTAACTCTTGACTGTCTCTCTGACCCCGAGAGAGAAGAGGCTTAAATAGAGGTTTCTGCATCCCCAAACTGCACAGAGGTTTCTAGTAGAAGCTGTCATAGATTTAGTTTGGTGTCTTCTTTGTTTGGGAAGGACCAATGACAACCAAAGAACTGACAACATTTTAGACAAAACACTCCCATGAAAGCATTTCCTGTATAATTCCGTGGAAGCAGCAAGGCATGGGATAATGTGCATTGTACATTGTTATGTATGTAAGGTAGACTCAGAGAAGATAGTATAGCAGGTAAGGAACTAACTAGCTTTGCAGACGTCCAACCAGAGTTTGATCTCCAGCACCACATACGGTCCCCCAAACAGCATCGGGTTTGATCCCTGAGCACAGAAACAGGAATAAACCTTGAAGCAGCACAAGGTGTGGCCCCAAAACAGAGCAAGTAAAAGTACATAGTATATATTCTTATATCTACATTGGATGTTGACAAAATAAAGCACTAGAAAAAATAGTAATAATGTGCATCTCTTGAAAGAGAACTTGAGAGAAAGATATTTAGTAAAATGCTCCTTTAAAGTTTGCTAAGTCGAGGTCTTATTTTCATTATCATGGGAAATAAAGACTAAATAATTTAGAGAAAGAAAGTGAAACTTCCCACTCTCTTCACTGTGGTCAAGGTGAGGCCTCTTGAGCCTCAGCTCCCTGGGGTCTCTGAAGAGACTTGGAAGGAGGAGTTGGCCCAAGAGGAGGAGGCTTCTAGGCATGTTCACTTCCTTTCTGTAGTTGAGGTGCTGCATAAACTGCTTCAAAGTCTTTATAGACAACAGAACAAAAACGATGAGCATGTACTGTGACTCGTGGGCTTCTACAAGTGGGCAGTTGTTTTCTTCAAAACAAGACACCTATGTTTGCTCTGAACTACATTATAGAACATTCCAGAAGCCAGTGTCCTGAGATTGCCACCTGCAAGCCAAGGATGTTTTTCTGTTAAATCCTAATCATATCATTAGACTTTATTAATTGTTTCAACAAACAGACATCTAGGTCCATTCATAAAAAAAAAAAAAGCCAGGGTAAATAAATCAACTTTCAAATCATGTCCTCCTGCAAACACCAGCTGGACCGGAAAAGGAAGGCAGCCTGTTAGCGGGCTCTTTCTGGAGTAGGGGCCAGGCTGTCCTTATTCAGGCCCAGGACCTGTTAATGTGTCCCACAGCCCACAGGAAAGAACCTCAGCGGAAAGCAAGAAGGCAGAACAATAGTGAGAACTTACCTCCTGTTCTTGCTCTCCAAACACCTGGCCCCTGAATGTGTCACTTCTTCGGTTCAAATCTGCATTGGAGCAATTAATGGGGAGAAATCCCCACCTGGATGAGAAGGGGAAAGTAGACCCATTAGTACATTACGGAATCAGCATAGACTCATGTTTTGCGGCAAAAATAAGGCAGCAGGTTGATTGGAAGTCATGCTCCTGAAGTTGTTCGGCTGGATCCTCTGCCAACTCTTTGTGAAGAGACCAAAACAAAAGCTGGAAGCAAAGAGACAGTAAGGACCATAGAACTAACGAAACACATGAGACACCATCTTAGTCTGGGCTGCCCATAGGGCAAGTGTCTGCTGTTTAAAAATAATGCATTGATAAACACAGATGTCAGGGACACGTTTATTTTTGTAGTTCCTCATCTCCCATTTCCCCAATTGATTCTTTTTCTTATCTCCTACATTCTCACAGTTAAACAGGATTCAAGCAATGCTTTGGATGGTTTACTTCCCTGAATTGTGTCTCTCGTCACGGGTAGGACAAACACTTACTCCACAAGTGGACGCCACTCACCCCATGGCGGGACTCCTCGTTTCATTTTATTAGGATCCTTTGAATAACAACCTCTGGGCTTATTTTACTGGCAGTTAAAAGTCAGTGTGATGGGAATGTTGCTTGGAGATCAGTGATTAAGTTTATGTGCTTGTCAAATTTTAACTGTATGTCCAATTTGAAAGTAATTAGAGCCACTCACATTTGGTCGCGCTCCAAAGTTAAGTTGCAGGCGCATTCTTATGATTGAAGACTATGCTTAGTTTGCAGGGGGTCTTGAATAAAATATTACAGCCATTCTCTTTCCCTTTGTTCCACCTTTCTCATGAGCACATGCCTGGGGAGCGTGAGGGTGAGTGGGGGCTGAAAATCAGGAAAAATGGAAGTGCTGCTAAGCCCACATCACCAACGGGGTGGGGCTCAGGGGTAAGTAACAGCTTAAGTGCCAAGCCTTGTACTGAAGGTGGGAAAAACCAAAACCAACGGTAAAGCTTTAGATTAGGGTGAGGTCAGGGTGGGGGTGGGGGTACCAAATGGGTAGTCACATACATGAAAAGGATTTGTAGGCCCAGTTCATTGTGAGCCTAATATTTAGATACTGTCATTATATTCAATGATCAAATAAGAAACTGAAGCATGAAGAGAATCAGTGATGTATAGTTACATTGTAAGAAATTGGCGGGATCATAGTTCGCTTTTAGGCGATTTGGTTCTAGTCTTTGTGCTCTGAAAGTTTTATCTCAGTGAAATCCAGAGGTAGGTGTAGCCACCAGAAAACAGAGTGAGTAGGTGCTCATTTAACTGTGTCACTGCCTGAAGCTCATGGCAATCAATAGCAATAAAGATCAAGGTCTCCATGAAAAGAAAAATAGATGTTAAAAATCTCAGCCAATAATAAACAAAATAAAATTCTAGCATCTCAAAAATAGTATTATCATAAGACAAAGAGATAGCTCAAGGATTGGAGTGCATGCATTTCATGCAGAAGGCTGGGGTTCAATCCCTCCCTCCCTTTATGGCCCCCTAGACATAGAGTTGGGACTAAGTCCTGAACACTACCAGGTATTGCCTTTGCCCTGTAAATACACACTCAAAATAAAATGAAAATCACTGCTATTAATTTAACCGCATGTTATCACACCCACAGTTTTGTGATAGCTTTGATGGAAATGATATCAACTGTAATAAAGAGGTAATGTTTGAAGACTTTCTGGGTCTTCAAACTCATTTATCCAATGTGTAGAATAAAGTTAGTAATTTTCTTATCTTTCAGGTTCAAATATTCTAAAATTCCCTCAATTGCTCTTTAAAGGCCATTATCAATGAATTCATTTATTTAGTCATATAATTGGTTTTTCCAACCCTGTGTGATTCATTTGGGTTGGGGGCGTGGGAGTTGAGACTAACCCAGTTTTGCTCCAGAAATACTTCCAGCTCTGTGTCAGCCCTAGGGCACTGGAGCTTGAACCTGGACCAGCCACTGGCAAAGCAAGTGCCTTAACCCCTATACCATCTCTCAGGCTTTTGTAATTAATTTTTTCCCAAGTCCAAAAGAGATCTATTAATAATATGTGTACTTCATACACAGATAGGAGAGACCCAACAAACTTTGGCTGAAGAGATAATATAGCAGGTAGGGCTCTTGTCTTGCATGCAGCAAAGCCAAATTCAATCTCTGGCATCACATACGGTCTTGGAGCACAGAGCTTAGAATCAATCCAGAGTAGAATCTCAGAGTAACCTGGCAGCACCTCACATGATGCAGATTTACACCCCCCAAACATAAACAAACAAAAAGACTTAATCACTCCATCAATTTTTTAAACCAAGTACCCTGCTGATGGACTGTAGCGATAGCACTGGGGGTAGGGTGTTTGCCTGGCATGCGGCCGACCCAGGTTCGATTCCTCCATCCCTCTCGGAGAGCTCGGCAAGCTACCGAGAGTATCCTGCCCACATGGCAGAGCCTGGCAAGCTACCGTGGCCTATTCAATATGCCAAAAACAGTAACAAGTCTCACAATGCAGACGTTACTGGTGCCACTCAGGCAAAATCAATGAACAATGGGAGGACAGTGCTCCAGGGCTGCCCTGCTGGTGTGGTGAGTAGTATACGCAACCCTGGCCCAGGAATTGCGATGCAACCTGGGGCCATGCAAATACTTTGAGAAGCCATGTACAAAAGTTGAAGCTGCAGGCAGAATTCTAACTCTACTGGCTTTACAGAGAAAGGCATTTGGTGGGGAATATTAAATAGAATCTTTGGAAGGGCGAGAGGAACAATTTCTAGACTGCCTCTCTGGGATTTAGGCTTTAAAACACGGGGTCATGGCCCCACATGAGATCTTGGAACCGAATGTGTGGAGTCTTGAAAAATTGGGAAACATTTTTTTTTCCTTTTTTCTTTGGGTCATACCCGGCGATGCTCAGGGGTTACGCCTGGCTCTGCATTCAGGAATCATTCCTGGAGGTGCTTGGAGGACTGCATGGGATGCTGGGAATCGAACCTGGGTCGGCCGTGTGCAAGGCAAACACCCTACCCGCTGTGCTATCACTCCAGCTCGGGAAACAGTTTCTGAGCTTATAAAATTATAAAAACAACCACATGATGACCCAGAGGTGCTTTTGGCTCACCCATGTTGCATTTCTTAGGCCAAAAAAGAGTCAATGGAAAAAGTCTTAGAAGTTCAAGGGGTTTATGGGCATTGCTTCTAGAGTATTTTCTGCTCACAATTCCTTTTCACTCGGCAAATGCAACAGGGAGGAAGGCTGCCAGAAATATCTCGGATTCATTCCATGGTTGATTTTGAATTCATTTTTGTCTTTGCATATTCAGGGACCTTTTACTGTTGCTGATTTTTCCCAGCCCCCTTCTTCAGTTATGTGACCCCCATCTCCACAGTTTAAAAAGCTGGGCCTTAAAGATCTGGTCTGATAGAGCCTCTCACTGACTGGAACCAGCTAGATCGCTCTCACTATTCGCAAGCTCCCTCCCTTAGTTCCAGGAGTGGTTCTTTATCCAGGGTCAATCCACATATCCATGCCTTTCTTGGTTCTGTAATTCATTTGCAAGTCAATACTCTCATGGGTACCTTGAATTGGAAGAAATAAGTAGG
This sequence comes from Sorex araneus, assembly GCF_027595985.1. Lineage (NCBI taxonomy): Eukaryota > Metazoa > Chordata > Mammalia > Eulipotyphla > Soricidae > Sorex > Sorex araneus. The sequence goes on along the minus strand of NC_073306.1, from coordinate 182,555,462 downwards.
GAAAGGAGGGAGGCAGTGTGTGGGAAAGTCTGTAGCACTAGAGCACTGTCGTCCCTTGTTCATTGTTTTGCTCTAGCGGGCACCAGTAACATCTCCATTGTGAGACTTGTTGTTACTGTTTTTGGCATGTCGAATACTCCACGGGGAGCTTGCCAGGCTCTGCTGTGCGGGCAGATACTCTCAGTAGTTTGTCGGGCTCTCCGAGAGGGACTGAGGAATCTTTTAATAGACATGTTGATTTTTAGGCCTGAAGAGACTTTTGCTATTAATTTGATACTTTCACCTATAGAAGAGAGAGAAATCCTCCCAGACATTTTTCTCACAAAGAGAGCAAGATACTTGAAATAATTACCAAGATGTGTTAGTTCATGTTTATGTTAGAAAGTAGCACTGTAGCACTGTCACACTGTAGCACTGTCCTCCCGTTGTTCATTGATTTGCTCAAGCAGGCACCAGTAATGTCTCCATTGTGAGAATTGTTGTTACTGTTTTTGGCATATGGAATATGCCGTGGTAGCTTGCCAGGCTCTGCTCTGCTGAGAAATACCCTCAGTAGCTTGCCGGGCTCTCCGAGAGGAACGGAGGAATCGAACCCTGGTCGGCCACGGGCAAGGCAAGCACCCTACCCGCTGTGCTATTGCTCCAGTCCATGGGACTGTCCTTGGGAAAGTCAAGTGTTTTTATTCATTTATTTATTATGGTTTTGGGGGCCATACTCGGCAGTACTCAGGGCTCACTCCTGACTCGGCACTCAGTAATCACCCTTGGTGGTGCTCAGGGAGTCATATGAGGTGTCGAGGATCAAACCTGGCATCAGGCAAATGCAAATTTGCACTTTGCATGATGCAAATAAACATCAAGCAAGAGACCAGGTCAGCTGGTCTCACAAGACAAGTGCCTTGCCTGCAATACTATTTTTCTGGCCTCCAAATCAAGTGTTTGGGGAATTCTATTAGTAGACAGTCATCAAGTATAAAGAAATATCAAAACGTAGAATGTGTTCAGATGTTTTTGGTAGTTATGAAGAAAAACTGTCTGTTGCAGGTTATATTTCTCTCTCTTTGTTCTGAAAAGGCACAACTTATTTTTAAATAGTATTGAGCTTTATTTGAGATGGGTACTACTAAAATTTAATCCTTGTGATGATTATTGTGGGGTGAGGATCATTCCTAAAAGAATTTTTGTTTCAGACACTAGTCTAGGTGCCTTATATACTATAGCAGACATTGTTTTCTGTCACCAAAGTTTTGATATTTTTTTCTTTTTTGGGTAAAAAAAATTATTCTGGACTACTTTTTTCCCAATTTCATACCTTATTGTTAGTGTGGAACTGACCCTTTCATATCTCCATGGTGACTGGCCATGACCAAGGCTTAATTCAATCAGTACATCCTATTTCTTGGCCAACTTTAATAAGTTAAAGATTGGCCATCTGACCATCTTCAGACTAGAGCTTAAGGTTCAAGATTTCTCTTTGGGTGTTGGACTTAAACAGAAGAGTACAGGATCCGTGCTTCAGTGCTTTCCCTGGCAGCAAGATGAAGGCCCCAAGGCAGACCCTTTGTGCTACTCGGGAAGGACAAAGGCTGGAGAGTCAGTTGGAAAGGGGCTCCAACGGTCTCAGGCACAATCTCAGGTACTACTTAAAGTTTCTCAGGAAGAACACAGAGAATCAAGAGGCTCAAAGAGGACATAATCTGAGCAGGAACAAGGTGCCATGTACAGAGTCGCAGTGGAACCACCAATATTCATTGAGGAGTGGCCATGTGGGAGACACGGTCCCTGGCACATGGGAATTCACGGGTAATGAAATCAACAAGGATATGAGTCCTGAGAGGGTTTGCCTTTGAGCGGCCTGCAGAGTACCATGCAATCAGAATGAAGCAACTACGTAGAGGACTAGCCAGTGAGGACGTACTGTGAAAAAAAAAGGGGGGGGGAAACATCAGGAGTATGTACATGATTTGCCAGTTTGGGAAGGTAGGTTTTTACTAAAAAATGACAGGTGATGAAAGATCTGGAGGAACAGAGTGACAGAGCCATGTGCATATGTGGGGACGCAGAAAAGATGGCAAGTGTAAAAGGCCTAAAGACAAGAGCATGCGGGGTACTCCATAAGAAGGGCGGAGCTGCCCGTGTGAGTAGGTGAAGGTGTTGCATGCAACGGGAGCGGGCTCTGCAGTTGGTTTGCAAACCAACTTAAAACTTAAATTATACCAAAGAGCAATAATCTTTTTTGTTCCTCGATCTTTGATGGTCTGAACAGACTTTAGTGGGGATAACTTGTCTTCATCATCTGTAACATAGCTGGGGAAAATTGAAGAAGGGCTAGAATCGGTGAACTCACTTTTCAGATAGTTCACTCATGTGGCACTTCCAGCTGAGAGCTCAGCAGCGGTTCTTTGTTGAGGGCGGCTCAGTTCCTCTCCAAGAAGGATGCTCCACAGCCTCCTGGACTCTTCAGGCATGATGCTGGGCTCAAAGAGAAAGTGTCTCTAAAGGTAGAATGCAGAAATTTCTGTAATCTGTTGTTTTAGCAGTTGCAGAGGCTAGTTTCAATGTGGAAGATAGAGACCTCCAGGTTTTCAATAGAAAGAGTGTCAGAAAAATTGAGGCTCCATGTATTTAAGTTGCCAGAAAGGGAGAAGAGAGAAATGGGTGTTAAAAGTCAGTCCAAGCATTCAGTGTTTCATAGACCATTGTAATAAATTTTATTTGCACTAAAAGAGGCATAAAAAAGGAGTTGGAGGATTTTGATAACAGCATGACCTGGTTGACTAGTGTTTAACAAGTTCACTCTGGTTGTTAGATTAGGAAACAGGCTGAATGTGGTTGCAGTAAACCAGCTAGGAGTTTGCAAGTATCTAGGCAAAGGATAATGGTGACTAGCATCAAGAGAGATCCCGTGGGAAATCCTGGATTTATTTAAAAAAAAAAGAGTCAATGGCAGGGGTGGGGGGGGAGTGATAGTACAGTGGGGTTGCCTTGCATGCAGCTGACCTGGGTTCAATCCTCAGCATCCCATATGGTCCCCCAAGCACCTCCAGGAATTATTCCTGAGTGCAGAGCCAGGAGTAACCTCTGAGCATCACTGGGTGTGACCCAAAAATCAAAAAAAGAGGGGGAGTCAATGGATTTTTTGGTGGATTGTGTTTGCAGTAAAAGAGAAACTGAAAAAGAAGCACCAAGGTTTTTTCCCTAAGCATTAGAAGGAACAAAGTTGTGGCTATTTGATGTGAAGACTGAGACAACTAAGAGGACTAATTTGGGTTAAACTGTTGAGTAAGGAAGTGAATCTATATTCCTAAATTTGGGGGAAGGAGAAAAGGATGGAGATCAAACTGACTGAGGGAAGGATTGGCATAGAGATGATATTTGAATCATGAGATTGGGCGACACCCACAGCTACTGAGTGTGAATAGAAAGGAGAAGGAGGTCAAAGACCTGAGCTGTAGCCTACTCCAGCATCACATTGCCATTATTCAGGGGGATGGAGGACCAGAAAAGAAGATGAAGATGGAACCGCATATGAGACTGAAGAAAAACCCAGATTTCGTGGCTTACTGGACAGCAGATAAAGTGAATGTTTCCAAGAGGAAGAATTAGTCACATTGGCCAATGTTGCTGATAAGGCAACTACATGAGAACTGAGGATTGACAAGCAGATGTGATAAAGCAAAGATCACTGGAGGTCTTAATTAGAGCAGGGAACATTCTTACTAGCCCATAGTTACTCTCCATGGGCAGAAAGGTCAATTCAAAGTCAAGAATATCTTGACAGAATTCTTCTGCCTCATTATCCTTTCTTTGAAATATGTATGTCCTTAACAGAACCCGGAGTTCTATCTCTGCACTGTTCAGGCTCATAGAGATCTTTCAATTCAACTCAGAAAATATTTATTGAGCAACTCCAGGTGGCACAGTAGGCATAATATGAACTCGCGTCTATTCTTCTTTCCCTAGTAAGATGTTTGGGTAATTTTTTTTCCTTCTCTGTAGTAAACTCTCATTCACCCACTGATGTTTCCTCCTTGGTCTCCCTGGAGATTCCAGATGTCATGGCTGTCGTCATCTTCCTGCCACTGCAGCAGCATGATTCACTGGCTGGTTTGACTCCTTGCCTGTGAGATCACAGTAAACAAGCACCCTGATAACATGGGTGAGAAGTTCCTTCTTGATAGCCCTAGTTATATAAGATGCATTGTTGTGACCATGAGTTCACTTTTAAAACAATGGTTTGTAGTGGAAAAAAGAAAAAAAAGACTAGAAAGAATGGGGTAACATCTGAGTCAAGGAGACCATGTTTGGGACCTTTCTGTTTACATAGCGTTTTCAGGGACTCTACGAGTTGAGTCATTTTTTTTTTCTTAACCTCCCATTCACTGCTGGATTGAGATTCCTGTTTGTGGAAGCACTGTGAGTTTAAACAGAGAGTGGAACTGATTTGCACTTTGAGCAAAATTTTAGCCCTTCATTGGGAGCTGGGGGACAAAAGTTTGAATCTAAAAATGGAAGATGGAGTCTGTTGCTTAATATAGCATTAGAATACAGTTTGTGGGAAAGTAACCTGTATTTTTATATGCTGTTTATCCACACGTCAACACATGCACAGATACACGTTCAAATAATGCCACAGTATTTTTAACAAAAACATATGGATATATTCATGGGTAGATATATATATACACACACACATATTTACAGATACATATACAGGCATATACACATGGACACACACTATGGTATGTATTTGTGTCTTTTTGAAATGTGAATTGCATCTGCAGAAGTTGCATAATCTTGTCCTTGAGAGAGGTGCTCGTATGGCATGTTGAGATGTCAGGGTAACTCTCTCCTTATTTGACACAAAGCCTGTGATTGTCATTAACACGCAGCAGAGGACTCTGCCAAAGGGTGACAGAAGAGAAAAGTAATCCCCAGTGTCAGCTGCTGGGTGTGATAGTAAGGAGCTGCACGCCCCCCGTGCTTGCCAGGCCCGGCGCTCTCTGTTCTAGAAAGTAGAATCCAGTGATAAATGTCAATACACTTATGTTACCACATGGAAGTGAGCTGTAGCTGCCTGGATCACAAGCAGAAGCGGCAGATTTCAAGATGCGGGTGCCAGATGGCACTTTGGAGCTAGGCACGTGGGATAGCTCCTGGGGAGGTTTTATTAGCTGAGACAAGTGGCCTGGCACCGCTGGGTGCCACCTCACCCCACTCTGGGGGTTCCCTCTAGCACACATTATCCAATTTGCTTTTATATACCCATTAAGCACACAGTCTCACGCCCCCCCCCATACACCCCGCCAACATCCTTAATGGCCTTCTTGGGATGTGTTTAGAGGAGTCTTGGCTAAGCGAGGCCACCAACATCTATACAAAGGAGGGGAGTGTGTTGGAGTGAAGTCTTGTCGTCCCATCAACAAGGGATTACGAGGATTTTTTTTTTCTCTTAAATGAGTGATGACATTGCTTTCAAATGGGGATTCGGGCTTGAGTGGCAAGTGTGATGATACCTGCATCAGCTTTTCCGCTGCAAAGTGTGCCTTTGGGGATGTGTTGGCGGTCCCAGAGTGCAATAAACAGCCTCCCTTTCCTTTTCCAGCAGGAGTGGGTAGAGACATACCTTTACCAACGACACCCAAGCATTTGCAGGTTTTTACCTTCCATAGTTGATGAAGCAATGACGTGAAAACTCGTTTCTCTTTTCAACAGCTCTGCTGTTAGCTCTTTTACTGATGCAGAAGTGGAAAAGTGACGTAACTGATGTCAGTGTAGTATGATGTATAGCACTAATTGTCTGGACCTGCTTCAGGTTTGTGTGGGTCTGACTTTTCACCAACCACTGTTGTTCTTTGATGCTTTCCCCCATTGTCTAGGTTCATTCTCACTGCGTGGACATAGTTTTTCAGACTGGATGGTGTGTATGGGGTGGGGGTGGGAGGGAGAGATAGATACTCAGAAAAAAATAATAATTTACATCTTACGGTTGCAGAGGATGTATGTCTGAGATAAAAATTCCAGGAGGGTTGGTGGGGTCTCCCTTCCTGCCTGCAGGGCTCTCATTCCTTTACATGGTGGAAGGGCCTGGACCACTCTATGGTTCTCTTCTCTAAGGACACTGACCCCATAACTGAGGCCTCCAACTCATGACATAATCACCTCCCAATATCACACAGGTGCTAAGGTTTCAAGATTTTGAATTTGGGGGTAACTTAGCACCTACTGTATGCTTCACACATATTATTTTGACCCTTTCAACAGGTCTGTAGAGGGGGTATTATTGTTACTGTTGACCAAGATGAGGTTTAGAAGGACAGTTCCCTGCTCTGTGTCATATAATTGTTATGTGGCCAAGCGAGGGTCTCAATCCATATCTGTCTCACCTCCAAAATCTACAGTTTTCATGTGGAGAGAGAGCTCAATGAATTGAGCATGTGCTTTGCATAGTATTATCTCCTGGCATTTGTGGTCCCCACGGACCACGTGGTCCCCTGAGCATTAATGGGAGGAACCCCTAAGCACAGAGCCAGGAGTAGCACCTGTGAACTGCTGGGAATGCCACCCTCTCCTGGCAAACAGAGATTTGGGCATGTGCCCCACTTTTTAAGCCATCTCTCTGCTTACTGCTCTAGTACCACCATGACAGATGGCAAAGTTCATGACACTAGGTGCAGCTTAAATAAACCTTTAGGTAAGATCATTTCTTGATGGTTTTTGGAGCCTTCACACATTTTATAGAGTCAATATCAGCTCCTCGATGAGTCCCAGAAACCCCCCCCCCCAACCCTCTATGGACTATTTTGGATCAGAAATCGCTGGTGTCTTGCTACTGAAAATGCAAATCCTTGCTGAGTAGCAGCGCAGCAGCTACTTAGGAGCTTCTTCAAAAGGCAAAATCTCAGCACTCGCGCCTCAGCCTGCACCATTAGCAAGACTCCCAGGTGACTCGGGTGCTCTGTGCGTTCAAGTGTCAGAAGTGCTGGTTTAAGTGGGAATGGGAGCCTTTCAGGGCATACTTCTGCGTCTGTCTCACATGCCAGGATCCCCGGGAATGTTACTGATGCCTGGATCTCACCCCAGAGATTCTGATTTACTTGTAACTTAGACACAGGGAATTTTCAGAGCTCCCCAGATGGTTCTTAAGTGAGGCCAAGGTAGAGAGCTGCAGTTCCGGGAATGCCTTGCAGCTCCTGACGTGCAGGTCCCCACACCCAGACATAGATTCTGTCTCTGGGTGTGAAGGATTAAGTGGAATCATCAAAAGACTGTTCCATCATAGCTAATGGTAGCTTTGCATCATCAGAAAGGTTTATGAATGTAATAGGACTAGCATTCTTGAGTGAACTGACCCAGAAGGTTCATACTCACTGGTCCCACCATAAAAATATGTCCTTTTAAATATGTATCAGTGAAAAAAAAAAGCACCAGCTACTCAGAATGAAGTCAAGGAGGCTTTAAATGCAGTGCTTATGGCAGGTGAGATTTGAGCAAATTTTAAGGAGGTGAAAAAGCGGACTGAAGAATTTTTTTCAGGAGGATTCGAGACAGAGGAAACATCCAGAGCAGACACCCCACAACTTATCATAGGTTTACAACACTGTGTAATTGGAGGTGGGTTGCTTCATTACAAATAAAGTTAAACACACAAAACCCCCACATGTGTGTAATTGTCACCTCTTTAATCACCAAGTCCCAGTATCATTAAACATCAACACAACCTAAACCCTCCGTTTATTGTTTTATTTGTTTTAGGGCCACACTCTGCAGCGTTTGGGGCTTGCCCCAGCTCTGTACTCTGGCTTAAATTCAGAAGGGGATTGAGGGACCATGTGGGGTGCAGAGAATTGAACCCAGATTGGCCATGTGCAAGGCCATGGTGCCCTACTCGTTGTACTATTGCTCCAGTCCCAAAACTCTCTCAACCTCTCTGCCTCCTCTCCCACGTACCTTGCACAGCCATCATGGCTTTCACTTGTCTGGGAATTCACTTTGTCCTTTCTTGCCAGTTCATGTGCTTTAGTGAAAGATAAGAGATTTCCCCCATTCCCAGCCCCACCTGACTGTGGACTCAAAAGGAAAAAAATTTAACTCTTTTTGGAGCTGGAATTTGACATACTTTACTTGGAAATGAGACCAAACGCTATCTAGGTACTGTCTGCTTACTCAGACTGGATTAGACCCTTGCATCTCCTGGGTCTCTCATTTGTCAATTTACATAGAAGATCTTTGAAATTGTATTCCTCCATAATTGCAGGAACTAATTTCCAACAATAAATATCTACACAACACACACGCGCATGCGCGCGCGCACACACACACACACACACACACACACACACACACCACCCTTTTGGCTCTTTTTTTTAAAAAAAAAAAGGTTTTAATTGAATCACTGTGAACAAAGCTGTTCATGATTGAATATCAGTCATACATTATTCCAACACCCATCCCTCCACCAGTGTACATTTGTCAGCACCAGGTTCCCTTCCATCACCCCCACCCCCTACCCTCTGCCTATCTCTTCTCTCTGTCTCCATCTCTGTCTCCATCTTTGTCTCTCTGTCTCTGTCTCTCTCTCTCTGGCATTGTGGCTTGCAATATTGATATGGAAAAGTTATCAAGAATATTCCTTTACCTACTTTTAATCTTTTGGCTCTATTTCTCTTGACAATTCTTACTGACACCACATTTTATTTTGTGCTAAACTTGAGTTCAAACCTCAACTGCCATTTCCTTAATCAAACCAGCTCACACAAGGCATTAATCTTAAAACTTCAGTCTTCTCCATTGTGAAATAAGGACAATGACAGAAACTTGATAAGAAGGATATGAGATAACTCCCTCTAAAGCATCATGTTCGGCGTAAGTTGAAATTCCAATACATGTTGAAAATTTTCACAAGGCATACCGGAAACCATTTTGGAGATCCCAGTTTCCTGTCTGTTTCATTAACCCTCTTTGTCACTGTAGGCATGCCGTTTGTCTCACTTCTGTTTTGTCTTTGTGAAAGACAATTTATCTAGCCTGTGAGCTAAAAGCAAGGCTACTTATAGTGCTGCCCACAATCTGCTGCCTCTCTGTGGCTGGTACTGGATCTCACGAGGAAGAGGAAGGCAGAGAAACATATATGGACCTTCTTAGAAATCAGGGGGAAAGTTTTATTTTTTTCAATCTAATAAAAAGCATTATCAAATGATGACAAATAGATGACCTTGGATTACAAACTCAGGTTACCATGAAGAGGTGGACTAGAGGTGACACAGAGACAGGGGCAAAGGTCGCAATGGTGGTGGGGTGCAGCGACTGTATATCAATACCATAAACATTAACACTTATGTAATCCCTCTACTTATCTATAATTTAAAGAAATATAAACATAAAAGGGAAATAAATAAAGAAGGCAGATTTCTGGGGTTGGGGGGACACACTGAGGATTTTTTTTAAAGGGGGCAGTACAGCAAATAAGATTGGAAATTTCTGTGAGGGATTGATTTTGTGGTAAGCTCATGAGGGGAAGAAAGATAATAAGTTGAGGGAAAAGAGAGAGACTCATTGGAGGAAGAGCTAATGCTCTGAGTAACTTTGGAGACACGAAAAGGATTATTCGGAAATGAAAGCCAAATAGGTCAGTTAGCGAAGACTGTCTGTGAATAAATGGGAGAAATAATGACTCTGAAGTATAGGACTGACATAATGAAGAGAGCAATAATAATAATAGCCGATCATGAGGTACTGTCGTCCCATTGTTCATCGATTTGCTCGAGCAGGCACCAGTAACGTCTCCATTGTGAGATTTGTTGTTACTGTTTTTGTCATATTGAATACACCATGGGTAGCTTTCCAGGCTCTGCCATGTGGGTGGGTAGGGCTGGAGTGATAGCACAGAGGGTAGGACATTTGCCTTGCACGCGTCTTTGTGAAAGACAAATCCACAAGTTCGATTCCTCCATCCCTCTCAGAAAGCCTGGCAAGCTACCGAGAGTATACCACCCACACGGCAGAGCCCGGCAAGCTACCCATGGTGTATTCGAGATGCCAAAAACAGTAACACGTCTTGCAATGGAGACGTTACTGGTGCCTGCTCGAGCAAATCGATGAGCAATGGGATGACAGTGATACGGTGATACAGTGATCATTGGGTAAGTCGTAAGTGAAGTCACATTCTATAGTATTTTTTGCATATATCATGTCATGTATATTTCACAATGACCTGAGAGGGTTGATAATATAGTCTTCATCATTTCATCATAGAAGAGAAAGCTGAAGAAAGAAAATAAGTATTTTTAACCAAGTGTGAAAGATTATGCTATTGTTCAAAAATAATTTCTGTAACTCTGGGGGCTTCTTTTTTATTATTTCCTTCCACCACACAATTTCTGATCATGCTTTCCCCACTGCCATCAAGTCGGGTTTTATGACTCTCTAAAAAGTGCATGGCGGGGTTGGAGTGATAGCACAGCAGGTAGGGCTTTTGCCTTGCACATGGCCTACCTGGGTTCAGTTCCCAGCATCCCACATGGTCCCCCGAGCACTGCCAGGAGTAATTCCTGAGTGCAGAGCCAGGAGTAACCCCTGAGCATCGCCAAGTGTGACCCAAGAAGCAAATTAAATAAATAAATAAATAAGTAAATTTAAAAAAATAAATAAATAAAAATAAAAAGTGCATGGAAATAACCTCTTGCCACTCTAAGAAGAGGTTTTAGTATATGTTACCTAGTTCTTCTTCCATTCTTCTCCACTAGAGACAGGTCATCTTGGGTCTTTAAGGAAAGATTATCAGAACAGATCTATAGCCAACAAGCCACTGAAAATATGAAAGGAGAGCCAGAAATATTGCTCAGACAATATAAATCTTTGCATATTTTGTTAATGCAACACACTGAGCCTGTACTGATTAATACAGGAAAAAAGACTAATTTCCTTCTGGTGGATGCATTCGTAATACTCACTTTTACTTTTTTTTTTTATTTGTGCCTGGCCATATTTCATACTCAATTAGTTCTTCCTTCATAAGTTTTTTTCCATTTCGGTTTCTCCTAATTCTATTCTACATCCATTTACTTCCTGGGACTCCTTAAGGTGCCTTTCCTCTTCTCCCTTCTTCAATGTTGATGTTTTGCTTCAGCAAAAAATGGGTGTGCTCTACAGGGACTGACGTGGGACAGCGGGAGAGCAGTTTGGTTTACTTACAGCTTCCATTCCTGAGACATGGGGAAATTTCAGATCATGTGTATTGGAAGGAGTGAGGTGGTGACTGAAGGGCATTTTAATAAACCATCAGAACAAAGAAGGTCAGTGGTTAAAAAGCTGAGCTGTAAAACCAAGTGAGCATGAGGAAGTGAGATAGATGCGAATAGTAGTGAACTTATCCTTGATGCGTCTCTTTCTGTTGGAAGCTGTTAGGAACCACAGCTCATTAAGTACAGGGAAATTTCTGGGACATTGGTACTGTTAGAAGGTGGGAAATGCAGAGAAGGAAATACTATAGAAAACAATAATTAATTATTGTGGGAAATGTGTTTTGTATGGGGAAATTGAACTGTCTTATGACTGAACAGGTGGACCCTCTGTTGTCTCCAGCTAAGGGCAACAAGGATTTACTTACATTGACAAATTGGCATGTTCCTTTGCCTATGTCCTGCAGGTGATGGGGTCATGGTACATAGTGGCAGGAAGATACAGAAGGCCTTGAACAGCCCCTCAAGGATGCCCCATCCTAATCTCATTTCTTTGCCTCCACTCCAACCCATTCTTCCTTCTGTGTTTGGGCTCTTGTGGGTCGTTGGGAAATGTGTGTGAAGTGTCATCTTTCAGATGTCGCAGGACTATGAAATGCTACTGGATTTTCATGGCAAGCAAAAAATCAATTTTTAAATTCAGGAAAGAGTCCAGTAAAATGAACTGACCCTGTCACTATGCTTTTTGTGCCTCCATGAACACTCTTTGAATGTCATCACTGACACCCAGTTTCACTGGAGAAAAACCTGGAAGTGATCCAATGTCTCGTCATCTTATCACTCTCCTCACTTAGCTAAGTCGTAAAAGAGCCTTATTACTTGAACTCCTAATTATTTCTCATAACCACTGTCCTCCCCTCCAACTTCCCTATACTACACTGCCCCCCAAGTCTTCCTCTTGTCTCAACAAGGTTGCAAATATTAGCTGGTAGAAAACCTGAGGACCAAATGTGTGGCCAAACACATAGAAAATACCACAAAGTGTTAGCTGAATGAAGCAATCTTAACTCCCTCCATTGCTTTCTCTTTCTAAAATGCATGCCTGAGCAGCCTTCTTACATTTATTAAACCCTTTGTTTTTCTCCTCACTATCTTGCCGGTGAACATTGCCCACCTTCTCAGGGAAGTAGGACCTCTGTCTTCCAGCACCATCTCCCATGGTTTTTTCATAAGAAAAAAACAGCTTTTTTTCAAACTGGCATCGATCCCTTTGACTTTTCTGACTTTGTCTAATCCAGTCTCTCTGTCAGGAGTCCCCTTCCTCTTCTTCTCTGAAGGGTTCATTTATAATTCCAACCAAGACAAGTGTAATTCTCTCTGGGAATCCTTCTGGGCTGCCCTTCCTGCCAGGAACTGGGCTTGAACCCTTACCCCTTTCCTGGCATGCCTGTTGCACAGCTAGATCACACTATGCAACTATTGTTTGCTCTTCATATCCTTCTACCACACTAAACTGTGAGATCCTAAGAGTTTGGAAGGAGGCCTCATACCTTGTATGTCTCCATTGTCCAAGTCTTTTTCAGTCCTTGACTTTCAGCTCTTAATGGCCAAGACCACATTAATAGGAAGTGAGAAGGTTAATCTCCATCAGATCTTCTAGCTCCAGGGTATTCCATAGTCTATATGAAAACTTAGAAACAAGGAAGTCAGTTCTTAGAAGCATTAATTCGTTTTTTTTTCAATTTATTTATTTTTTTAATTAGTGAGTCACCGTGAGGGTAGTTACAAATTTACCCATTTTCATGCTTGTGTTTCCCTCATACAATGTTCGAGAACCCATCCCTCCACCAGTGTTCATTCTCCACCACCAATGAACCCAGTATCCCTCACACCCTCCAATCCCATCCCCCCCACCCTATCCCACCTCTGTGGCAGGGTATTCCATTTTGTTCTCTCTCTCCTTTTGGGTGTTGTGGTTTGCAATAGGGGTATTGAGTGGCCATCGTGTTCAGTCTCTAGCCTACCTTCAGCACGCATCTCCCTTCCCTTGCAGGATCTCCAACCACATTTTATTTGGTGTTCCCTTCTCTATCCAGGCTTCCTTTCCCCCAGCATGTGAGGCCATTTTCCAAGCTATGGAGCCAACCTCCTGGTATTATATACTACTATTCTTGGGTGTTAGTCTCCTACTCTGTTATTTTATATTCCACAGATCAGTGCAATTTTTCTATGTCTGTCCCTCTCTTTCTGACTCATTTCACTTAGCATGATACTTTCCATGTTGATCCACTTATATGCAAAGTTCATGACTATATCTTTTCTAACAGCTGCATAGTATTCCATTGTATAGATGTACCAAAGTTTCTTTAACCAGTCATCTGTTCTCAGGCACTTGGGTTTTTTCCAGATTCTGGCTATTGTAATCAGTGTTACAATGAACATATAAGTGCAGATGTCATTTCTACTATACTTTTTTGCTTCTCCGGGATATATTCCCAGAAGTGCTATTGCTGGATCAAATGGAAGCTCAATTCTTAGAAGCATTAATTCTGATGGATGGAAGTGAAAAAAACGGTAAGTAGAGTTCTATCAACATTCAAAAGTATCCACTGAGCACGTGCGAGGTCCAGAGACACAGAGAGGCAAGAGCCTGAAGGAAAGAACTACACACATTAAGGGTTGGATTTTGCATGCTCCTAGCAAATGAGGACACATTTCCCCAGGAGAATCCCGGAGTGACCTGGGCATGGTTCTATGAGCATGACACTCTGAGGGAGGCGGGTCTAACCTCAGGGGTTCATTAAGCTGCCGAAGGTGCTCCAGGGTTAGAATGGAGCCAGACCTAACTCCTGTTCAGTCAGCTCACCATCCTCCTCCTGTCACTCTACAGAGAGCGGGGATGAGCTAGCCTCGGAAGCATGTCTAGGAGGCTGAGCCAAGTTTCCTCCCACCTCGATCGCCAGCCAGAATAAGAAGGAGCCTGAGCTCCAGGCGGAAATCTTGTCCGAGAACTTGTTGTTTATCCACAGCACCACCTGGCACCATCTTTAGCCGCTGCTCCCTGTTCAAAGCAAGAAATGGAGCTAAATCAACAGCAGCTTGTCATTTCAAACACCTGGAGGCGAGGGCCGAGGAGGGGAAGTCAGACAGCTCAGAGGGCCCAGAGGTCACCGAAAATCCCAAAGTTGGAACCTTGGTAGCCTCTGAGCTGTGGAAACTGCATCATCCAGTTCAACGGTCCTCAGGGACTCCTTCAAGGACAAGCAGGCAGGAAACCGGAGCCCAGAAGCCAAGATGTGGAGAATGCTCTGATCTGCAAACATCATGGGGCCTTCCTGCCTTCTGCTCTGGATTGCTACCAGTGACCTTAGTGGCTGGGGAAAAAAAATCTCAGAGTTTTGACAGGTGCTGGTAAGAAGCAGGATGGTGACAAAGTGGCACGAGCATGAAGCCCAGGTCCCGTTAGGAAAAGGACTTAGAAAGAGGGTGAGGAAGGTTTTGCAGGCAGTGACTGGGGATGGCTAACAGAATTGGTAAAAATGTACAAATGGAGAGTTAACACACACCCTCTAAATGGGCCAAATGTCAGATTCCTATTTTAACATTCATTTTGATTTCCTCATTCAAGTTTTACTAGGACAATGGGACATACAGTAAAATGAACTTTAACAGAGAAAATAAACTTCATTAGTTACTAAATATATTGCTTTTGGAAACTTTGTGTTTATACGATCCTATTTTTTTAAGCTTTTATTGTTTCAGAGCAGTTCTTTTACTCAAATCTGAGCATGTAAAATGGCATTTCCATTTTTTTTTTTGGAGGGGGAAGACTCACTTAGGGAAAATAGTTTTCTTTACTAAAATTTTCCAGGCATTAGCATAAAAATAAAATTTTAGTTTGATATTTTACTTAGACAAAAAAAGCTTATAAAGTGCTTTAAATTAATTTATGCCTGGTTTCTTCTGGAGGTTCTGGAGACCAAAACTCAAGACTGATGCTTGGTTTCGGCCTAGCCTGATATTTCAACATACACTCCTCTGGGTTTTGACCTGTTCATCCCTCTTACAATGAGGAATTAAACTCCTCTGAGAGTTAAAACTAAGTCCTAAGCAAATCACTGTGAAGCTTATTTTTCCCCCTAGGGCCTGAGCAAAGAAAACATTAATAGAAAATTGCAAGTGGGAGGGTAGATACTAGTTAAGCAGGCATTGAGTTGGCTCTTTAAAAGCCAGGAGTAAAGTGAAATCCTAACACTGTTTGACAACAGAGTTTCATTGTGTTCTCAGTAGTAAGCAAATAGATTTTACATATTCTCCAGCGGAAGCTCAATTAAAAAGACAAACCTTGGAACAAGCTTCATAGAAGGCCAAGAGATTTAGCTTCTGCCAGTCCAGGAAGGAAAGGATTCTGAAGATAAAGGGCATCCATGGAAAACATCTTGTTTCCAACTCCCGGGAGATGTTCGTCAGGAAATGAACAGAAAAGTGTACTGGAGAGAGAAAGAAAGATAGAGAGAGACAGAGACGGACCGAGACATAGACTCTATTCACCATTAGTACAACTTCCAAGAACCCAGGCATTTTGGTTTCCTACATCTCTAGAGACAGTCCAAATATGACAACATATGCTAACACAATTCTCAGGCTGAACATGTTAAAGGGCCAGGAAACTAATATTTCTATTGAACTTTGTTTTGCAAATTTTTCCTGCCACTGTATCACTGTCATCCCGTTGCTCATCGGTTTGCTCGAGTGGGCACCAGTAGCATCTCCATTGTGAGACTTGTCGTTACTGTTTTTGGCATATGAATATGCCACGGATAGCTTGCCAGGCTCTGCTGAGCGAGCAAGATAACTCTGGTAACTTGCCGGGCTCTCTGAGAGGGTTGGGGGAATCGAACCCGGGTCGCCCGCGTGCAAGGCAAATGTCCTACCACTGTGCTATTGCTCCAGCCCTCACTTCTTGGCCTTTTGGCTAAGATCAAGTGTAGCAAATTTTTCCTATCACCTTCAATTTAAAGCTAAACTTATTTTCATTCTTGGGTCCAGATTATAGCATCGCAGGCTATTTCTGGTATGAGGGGGGAAATGGGATTGCTAGGGAACCACAAATGACAAGGTTGAGAGTCATGTGATACGAAGTTGTTGGTTTCTTGACACAATGGTCCCATTTGAGCAGGTTTGATGGTGTGGTCTGAAGAACGCCTGATGAGGAGCATGACTCAGTCCCAGTTCTTGCATGTGACCTTCACCCTGGTATCAGACAAGCTCATGAAAGCAATTATGCAATTATGCGTAACACGCAGGGGTCAACTTTGAGATCCTTGAATGAAACTGTTTATTCAGGAGCCATATAATGGGGCAGCAACAGTGGTGGTGGTGAAAAGCTTTCATTCAGGAGAAAGGGTCAGGAGAATCCCGTGTGAGACAGTGTAGTGGGAACGGAGCTAGAACTCCTTCCTGCAACCTCCTGGGTCCAGGTGTTCTGCACTGCAGTGTGCCTCCTTGGCTTGAAGCTAAACACTCCACTTCCAAATATTAGTTATTGTGACTATGAAAATTTACTTAGCCTCCATTTTGGTCTTGGTTATTATTGAATATAAAATGGAAAGAAACCATTGTATCTACCTTATAGAGTGAATTAAGGATTAATAGAGACAATTCATGCAGGTAGGTCTCATTCACACCCAGGGTAAAGATTATCTGCAGATCACTGAGCTTCACCGTAAACATCTGTGTTCTACATCTCACCTGCACCATCTCACCTGCACCATCACACTTACACCATCACGCCCGCACTGTCACTACTGCACCATCGTGCCTAAACCATCTCACCTCCACTATCACACCCATGCCATCTCACCTGTACATTGCAACTGCACCACCACACCCATACTCCTATAATGCTACCTCATCATTACAACTACAGCATCATACCTACACCACCACACCTACATAGTCCCCTATGCCATCACAACTATACTATCGCATCTTTATCATAGCAACTACAACTATCAAAACTATAACACCACACCTATGTGGTTACACCTACACCCCTCACCTGCACCATCACACTCATCACCCATAATATCACAACTCCATTATCTTGCCTATACCATGCCACCTGTGTATCACGCCCTCACCAGTACAACTGCACCACCATACTTTTTACCACCATATCCACACCACTATACGACCACACCTATACAATAACACCTTTATTATCATAACTATACCATCATACCTACACCATCATACTTCAACATCATAGCTATATCATGACTGCTGTAACATCAAGCTGACTCATAATGTATTGTGATGCCACTTTCTAGTTGTAAGACCTCAGGACAGTTCCACAACTTTTTCAAAGGGTTGTTCTGTAAAATTTTGGAAGATGAAAAGAGTCAATATTTATGAAGTACTTAGTAGTTAGTATGTAGCAAATTCTATATGACTTCTTATTAAATTGACAAGTGTGCCTGACACACAGAAGAATTTGATACATACTAGTCATTTTTATAATATGGCCATCTTCAAGGAGAACTGGTTCTGTTCTGAGCTTTGGATGGAATGAGAACATGTGAAATTAGCCAGGAAATAATCATTAGAGAAAGTGTCAGTGAGTGCCTGCTGCCGAGGGGGTGTGGAGAATGCTAAGATATCTCTTTGAAGATTATCCATTACTGTGCATAATAATCCCTTCTCAGTGTGGTGGAAGGAAAAAAATGTAGGCCCAGGGCAATAGTAATTAATATTATGTATAGCCATGTCTTTATCGTGATTAAACAATTAATATTTTTAGCGCCATTGTAAAGAATCAGGGACTCATGATGTAGAACTACTGGCCCTCTGAACAGGATGGTGGTATTTCTGAAATGTTTCATCTGCTTTGAGCCTTGAAATGCTTCTCTTTTTATTTGGTTTTAATGGAGCTCCTGCTGCTGATCAGGAAGCATTTAATGTGAAGTTGCTTTGGACAAAATTGAGTCACTGGAGCATGTCTTTTGAAATATGAAGTTTTTTTAAATGATGAAGAAACCAATAATCTCTATCAAAGAAAAAACGACAGTAGAAACGGCCTCTCTTTCCTTAACCATCTCCCCCAAATCTGGAGGGCTGTAAGTCCAGGAAATTAATAGACGGCCAAGCAGGGGTATTGGTAGGATTCTTGCCCCATGGTAGGTAGCAGAAATCTTTCAGTCCTGGTTTCTATTATTGGAATATTGAGCATTCCTCTTTATAATACCCAGGAAATGCCTCCAGATTCAATTCCTTCTCTCTTGTGTTGCCATGTCTGTGTCCTGAGCTTCCAGACAGCCCTCCTCTTCAGGGCCCTGGCTCCCGCAGGGCTCTCAAGGCTCATTCGAACTCTGCAGGGCTTTTTGACATCCTGCCCTGATTTTTCTCATTAATTGAGACAGAATTAATAGTGGAATGGCTGTGAACTTTGGAGTGCATTTCTCGTACACTGTAAGACCCAAGTTTCATCTTCAGAAATGAAGAAAATAATAGCAACACTCAAATAATCACAAGAATAACAGCAGTAACAGTCAATACATTCTGGGCCTATTACTACGAATTTTACATATATTAACTCATTTAATCCTCACAAAATGTTTACAGAGAATGGTCATTATTACCCAGTGATGCAAATGAAGTAGAGCTAGAAAGTGACACAGCTCTCCTCTTTGAAGAATATGGCTATCAGGAGGGAAACTGGGACATTGGTGGTGGGAAATGTATACCGGTGAAGGGGTAAAGGGACTGGAATTGGAAAATTATATGATTGAAACTTAATTATGAGCAACTTTGTAACTAGGCACCTCTCTGTAATTAAAATAAACAAATAAATAAATGAATAAACAAATAATATGACTTCCGGACTGGGGTGATAATACAGTGGATGAAGCATTTGCCTGGGTTTTATCCCAAGTACCACATATGGTCTCCTGAGCCAGGAGTGATCCCTGAGCACAGAGCCAGGAGTAAACCCTGAGCACAGCAAGATACAACCCCAGAACCAAAAATAGAAAAGAACTAATATGGCCTTGTCTGTGTGCATGAAAAAGCATTCGGTGACTGTTGCCCTTCTTATTTTTGCTTCCGGGTTACAACAGCTTCGCAAGCCTGGGAATCTGTAAAGGAAATCAACAGGAAATGGGTTAGTGGCCTCTGTTATAGCCTTCAGCTGTAAGAGACTTTGAAGTCTAGTGTCACTTTGAAAAATGATATTAACACTTCTTAGACCAAGTCCAAAGGCAAATCTCTTCAAACCATATTTCCTGTCTACATAACTCGCAGACAATTTACAAAGTATGTATTTGTCAATCATTACAACTGTGTTAAAAATAAAAACCTTAGTCTTTCCTAGGGGCCCATGTTTAATTCGTAAAGACCTTGATATTTGATAGAAGCCACATGAGGACTCTTCCGATACATTTGATTTTCAAGTTGTATTTCTCAAAGAGTAGTCCCTAGATCACAGTCTCAGCCGCTTTGAAAATTTGTTAGTTAATAAAATTCTCTGACTGGAGCAATAGTACAGTGGGTAGGGCATTTGCCTTACACGAGACTGACCCAGGTTTGATTCCTCCATCCCTCTTTGGAGACTCCGGCAAACTACCGAAAATATCCCGTCCTCACGGCAGAGCCTGGCAAGCTCCCCGTGGCATATTTAATATGCCCAAAACAGTAACAAGTCTCACAATGGAGACGTTATTGGTGCCCACTCAAGTAAATCGATAAACAACGGGACGACAGTGACAGTGACAGATTAAAATTCTCCTTATATCCTCCATCTACTGAGTCAAAAACTGTGGGAATAAGGCCTGGAAATCCATGTTTTAACAAGCACTCCTGATAATTATGACATGCATCCTTGTTTGAGGACCATAGCACTATTTGAACCTCCTATAAGAAGGAAAGTTGAGGAAGTGGAGAAAGCTAAGTAAAGAAATATATGGTTTCATTCAGGAAAGGTTCTATTTAACTTTTAATTTCATTCCATTTTTATTGAATCACGAGATACACAAAGTTATTTATGATTGAGTTTCAGTCACACAGTGTCCCCAGTTTCCCTCCCACCCTGTCTCTCAGCCTTGCCTCTATGACAGACACTATTCTCTCTCGCTCGCTCTCACTCTCGCTTCCCTTTAGGCACTGTAGTCTGCAATATTGTTACTGAAAGGGTGTCATAAGTACCTCTTTACCTCCTTTCAGCACCCAGTTCTTGTTCAGAGTGTCATTTCCAACCATCATGATCATAGTGGTCTCTGCTCTGCCCTACCTACACTCCTTGCTCCTTGTGGCAAACTACCTACCATGAACCAGTCCTCCTGGCCCTCGTTTCTATTGTCTTTGGGAATTGTTCTCATACTTTGATTTTTTTTGTCCCATGGAAAGGTTTAAAAGTGTAGGTAGAATGTGGAGAACTTTTGTTTTGTTCTGCTTTAAAAGCTAAGAATTTGCCTTTTTAAAACAATAACAACAACAACAGGAGTTTTATTTGCAAGACCATAACACTAATATAACTTTTTAAGCTGTGAATTAATATCTGGAGAAAACCTGCTCCTTTTAATTTTCATTTAAAAATTTACTTACTGTGGTTTGGGTCATATGTTTACTATAGCGTTGACTCTTCTGTTGTACCTAGAACACATTTTAAAGAATGTTCTGATTTGAATCTTTTGGAAGACACTTCTGATAAATAGAGTCAGGTAGAGAGATCTAAGGTCAACTCTTATCCACAGATCATAAACTGGGACTGGAGAAATTCTATTGGATAGATAAAATTGGAGTTTTAGGAGGCTACTAAATTATTTTCCTTCTGAGTTTGGAGCCAATTGAGCAATAAAAAAGGAGGGCTAGATAAAGGGGCTCAAACTATTTCCTAGTAAAGACTAGGATATAAAATTTGGGTGTTTTAGATTTTGGTCTGTGTGTGTAGGAGGGGTATTGTACAATAAAAAAATGACTCAAATCTCTCTCTCTCTCTCTCTCTCTCTCTCTCTCTGGTAGATTGTTGGATATACCTGGAGATGCTCATGACTTACTCCTGGCTTCATAGCTGCATGCAAGGCAAGTACCTTTCCGGCTATCCTATCACTGTGGCCTATAACCCCAATCATTTCATTGCTAAGAATGTGAGAATTGGTTGGTCTCAACTGTGCAAATTTCTCTTGTTCTTTTCTCTTGTTCTCTCACATGGTAAGTGGCTGGGTGGGGGAACTTTACTCACATGTCTAGCGCCTGGGCTGGAAAGAATTCAACCACTGAGGCTAAAGTAGGATATCTCCCCTGGTTCCATACGTTATTTTCATATGTGACCTTAGAGTATCTGGACTGAAGGGTTCAAAAGTCATTGATTCTAGAGAAACTCACACAAGCTCCATGGTTCTTGAACAGCCCCCAAGTCATACTGCATCCCTTCTGCAGTGTTCCTACTTAGATACATCATGGGGATGTAGTCTTTACCTCTTGATAGGAAGGATGTCAAAGAATTTGCAAATATGAGCAATAGCACAGCGGTAGAGCGTTCGCCTTTCACGCGGCCAACCTGTGTTCGATTCCTCTGCCCCTCTCAGAGAGCTTAGCAAGCTACCAAGAGCATTGCACCTGTTCGGCAGAGCCTGGCAAGGTACCCGTGGTGTATCGGATATGCCAAAAACAGTAACAATAAGTCTCACAATTGAGACGTTACTGGTGCCCACTTGAAATCGATGAGCAACGGGATGACAGTGACAGTGACAGTATTAATACACTGGAAGGTATATGTTCTAGTACCTTCTCCCTAGAGCCAAAGTTCTCTCCAAGCTACAGTCTTAACCTCTTGCAAGGGCAAAATTTTGCACAAGAAACTTACTAGGTATCTTTCTGTGGGAAAGCTAGTTTACACTGGAAAGCATGGTAAGTTTTGTTTTCAAATTTACCACTCAGCTAAGTTACTCTTGGGTGTGGGGGTAGGATGGGAGAGGCCAGGAATATAACATTGGAAAACATTTCCCCAGGGGAACAAGGTCAGGGAACTGGAATTACTTACTTACAAGCAGTTGGACTGGATGGAACTCCTTTTATTTTTAAACTTTCATGAAGTCATGAATTTTTATAGATAAATGTCACTTGTATACACAGCTGGAGACTAACAATGTATTTGGTATTTCCCCAAAGTGAATATCGATATATTATGTTAAAGACACCTCCATTTTATCTATCATTTTTCTATTGATCACTTGATGTAGTTGTTTCTTTTCTCTTCCTTCAAATTCACGAATCACAAATCACGAAATCCCGTTGATCATCAAGTTGCTCAAGCAGTCTCAGTAACCTCTACTTTCGTCCTATCCATAGGGTCAGGGGAATGAGATCAGCTGGTTACTGGCTTTGGCATATGGATACACCATGGGAAGCTTGCGAGGCTGTCCCATGTGGGCAGGAAACTCTCAGTAGCTTGGTAGTTTCTTCCAGAGGAAAAGGTATGTTAAAGATATCGCGTGGTGTGGCTGCCTTGCTGCCGCTTGGGAGCTTGCTTTTAAGTCTCTAGATGTTGGCCGTTGATGGGATTACACACACTGTGTGTGTGTGTGTGTGTGTGTGTGTGTGTGGTGTGTATGTAATCCTTCAAATTACCTTTATAAAATTAATAGTTTGGGGTCAGAGTGATAATACAGAGGGAAGACTGCTTGCCTTGCCTGTAGCTGACCTGGGTTCAATCTCCAGCATAATATCTGGTCCCCTAGAGTCCTTCCAAGAGCCAGGAGTAAGACCTAAGGTGTGACCCTCTCAAATAATCAAATTAATAATTTTATTAAAGCATAATTCTCATAGTATACATTTCATTCATTTAGGACACAAGACTTAAACTCTAGTATACTCACAAATGTATGAAAGCATCATCCCACTTAATTTCAGAGCATTTCACCAATTTTCAGCAAATCATGTACACTTTAGCTGTATCACCTCCCTCCCCTAACCCCTCCAGCCTCGATCAAGCAATAATCTACTTTTGGTCTTTGTATGTTTGAGCATTTTATCTAAATAAAATAATATATGCATTTTTTGTGTCTAATTTCTTGGAGTAGTTTTGTTTGGATCCGTTTTGACTGGTACTCTTTGGGCTCTTGAATCTGGGCGCATATATTGCTCAACTCTGGGGAATTCTCTTTTACAATTTCTTTGACTAGTGGTTCTTTATCGATTTTTTCCTTCCTACTCCTCAGGGACTCAGGTAATTCTTATATTGTTCCTCTTGAGTTCATCCCACAGTTCTCTGGATGTTTCTTTTGAGTCTTTTTTTCCATTATCTATTGTTTCCCACATTGCATCCAGCTTGTTATTTTTCCCCAGTTACCTTGCTGTTGAGGCCTTATAGTGAGTTATTTATTTATTATTCATGTTTTTGTTTCTTTGGTGTACATACTTAGAAGTGAAATTGCTGGGTCATGTGGTAATTATATTTATTTATATTTAAAAATATTGGACCACACCCCGTCATGCTCAGGGCTTACTCCTGGCTCTGTGGTTTAAAGATCACCCATGGTGTTGTTCAGGGAGCTACATTCAGTGTTGGGAATTGAACCACTAGTTAGCTGCATGCAAGTGAGCACTTTGACCTCTGCACCATCTCTTCAGTTCCAGTAACTGTGTTTAACCATTTGCAGAACTGTCAACAATGTTTCAGTGTCTGTACCATTTTACACTTATACTAGAAGTATATGAGTATTTGTTTTTTACACAGTTCCTCTAGTACTTATTATTATCTGACTTTTAAATTAGAGTCATTCTCCCTCCTTCACTGCTGGTGGGAATGCCAACTGGTTCAGTCCTTTTGGAAAACAGTATAGATATGGGCACGACTCAACAAATTAGAAATTGAGCTCTCATTTGACCCAGCAATAACACTTCTGGGAATATATCCCAGAGAGGCAAAAAAGGTATAATCAAAATGATATCTGCACTTGTATGTTCATTGCAGCACTATTTTCAATAGCCGGAATCTGCCTGAGAACAGATGATTGGTTAAAGAAACTTTGGTCCATCTATACAATGGAATACTATGCAGCAGTTAGAAAAGATAGAGTCATGAAACTTGCATATAAGTGGATCAGCATGGAAAGTATCACGCTAAGTGAAATGAGTCAAAAAGAGAGGGACAGATATAGAAAGATTGCACTCATCTGTGGAATATAAAGTAACAGAATGGGAGACTAACTCCCAAGAATAGTTGAGATAAATACCAGGAGGTTTGCTCCACAGCTTGGAAGCTGGCCACACACGCTGGGGGAAAAGACAGTTCAGATAGAGAAGGGAAGACCAAGTAAAGGGGGTTTGGAGGATCCGCTCGGGTGGGAGATGAGTGCTGAGAGTAGACTATAGACCAAACACGATGCCCACTCAATACCTCTACTGCAAACCACAACACCCAAAAGGAGAGAGAGAGCAAAAGGGAATGCCCTGCCACAGAGGCGGGGTGGGGTGGGGGTTGAGGTGGGGGTGGTGGGAGGGATCATTGCGGTGGAGAATGGACACTGGTGGAAGGATGGGTACTCCATCATTGTATAACTGAAACACAAGCATGAAAGTTTGTAAGTCTACAATTGTACCACATGGTGTTTCACTAATAAAAAATTAAAAAATAAAAATAGAGTCATCCTAGAAGGTATCACAGTGGTATCACATTTTCTCTCATGAATAATGACTTAAAATGCTTTTAGTATGTTTATGGATGATTTTTATATCTTCTTTTGAGAAATGTCTATTGGCTCTGCTTCCCATTTAAAAAAACCAGGATTCTTCTTAGTACTGAGTGGCACTAAGTTTTTATATGATCTAGATATATATCCTTTATTAAATATTTGCAATTTTTTATTTTGTCAGTTCTATTTATACTTTCCTGATGACAATAACTGAAGCACAAAATTTCTCAATTTTGAAGTTTGATTTTTATATTTATCTATTTATATTTTATCCCAATGTTTTATTCTAAGAGATTTAAACTTTACTTTTCTATAATTAGACCTTTGTTGCGTTTGGATAAATTTTGCATGTGACACAAGGTATGATTCCAGCTTCATTTTTTTGTATGTACATATTCAGTTTTATCAGTACCCTTTGTTGGAAGGACTATTCTTTCCCTTTGCATGGCTTTGGGACTTGGGGCAAAACTCAGTTGACCACAGGCACTTGATTTATTTTGTCATATGCAATCATATTCTATTGAGTTATATGTTTGCCTTTGCTTTGTGTCAGTACCACGCTGTTATCATTTGTAAATCCTCTATCATTGTTATACTTTTTTGGAGATTGTTTTATAATTTGTGGCCCTTTGTGCAACTCCACATGAATTTTAGAACTGATGTGTTGATTTCCAAGAGGAAGTCAGCTGGTATTCTAAGAAATTCCATTGAATCTGTTGATCAGTGTGAAATGCTGTCATTTTAACAATCTCCACCAAAATCCATTGCTATTTGGGCTACCTAACCCTGTGTATCTTGAATCCATCCCTAACATTTGCAGGACCCAAAGAAGTGTTAAGATGGATGCTTTCAGCCTCTTGCCGAAGCTCTTCTTTTCCCATCCCAGCATTTTGTTTCATGTCAAGGGCCCCACATGCACGCACAGGAACATTCCAGGTTAGGTGCCCAGGCTTGAGTCTATGGGGTTGACCTACAGAGGCCATACGATTTACTAATTTTGCAGGTAGATTTGGAATTCTTTGATCAGGCATTTCAGTACCTGAGCCTTGAACTACCATCTAGAAGTGGGGAGAGCATGGCTTCTGGGCAGGTGTAGGGACTGTAGATACTGTGATTATAAGTTAGTGTGATTATAAAAAGGACAGAGCTTCATCTGGTGAAATGTAAGGCCTTCTTTCTCCGTATATAAATATCTCTCTGCCATTCCTCTGCATGAAATTTTAAAGTATATATATACTTATATATATATAACCTATAATATATATATATAGTTATATATATATATATAACTATAGCCCACTGAATTGTATCTGAACCCCTTAACTTAGAACACAAGACAGCACACTCTGATACTATCTGATATTATGTTCCCATTGCTTCCTGAACTCCTCAAGTCAAAATTTCTTGTTACACATCTATTCACCTAACCTCCTGATAAGATTAGTTGCCTTCTTCTTTGTATTAAGGCTTTGATGACACTTAGCCTGACTCTTTTTTTTTTTTTTTTGCTTTTTGGGTCACACCCAGCGATGCTCAGGGGTTACTCCTGGCTCTGCACTCAGGAATTACTCCTGGCGGTGCTTGGGGAACCATATGGGATGCCGGGGATCGAACCCGGGTCGGCCGCGTGCAAGGCAAACGCCCTACCCGCTGTGCTATCGCTCCGGCCCTTAGCCTGACTCTTGAATGAACTTTCATGAAACCATGAACAACATTGCATTGTTCTTACTTGCTTACCTATCAATCTTCCCTATAAGTTAGTAAGCAACTTGACATAGGTGTTTGGTCTTTTCTCTGCTAATTCCCATTTTTATTTAGGGCATATCTCTCTTTTCTAAATAAGAAACTGCTCTTCCCTATCTCACTTTGTAAGTTGCTCTGCTCCAATATGAGATTAAAATGGCAACTGGTGTTCCAATATAAGATTCAAATGGCAAATCATGTATATATATATACATATATATATATAATTTGTAAAGTTCTTTAGTGAAATCTCAGTAAAACTATTAAAAATTAAGAGGAGGGGTGCACATAGAACATGCCTAGCAGCTGCAAGCCCCTGGGTTTGATCCCCACACTG
Source organism: Sorex araneus (assembly GCF_027595985.1). Lineage (NCBI taxonomy): Eukaryota > Metazoa > Chordata > Mammalia > Eulipotyphla > Soricidae > Sorex > Sorex araneus. The sequence goes on along the minus strand of NC_073306.1, from coordinate 182,528,511 downwards.
AAAACCCATTCCTAGTAAAACTGTATTGCTTGGTTAGCTCAAGAGTAGTGCTGGGTCAAGTGCTGGGCTGGTCACAATTCCACTTTGGGCCAAATGCTGAAGTATTTGTCAGGAATTTGTCCTTGACCAATCATCCTCAGGGGTGATTACAGCAGCATCCTATACCAGCACAGCCAGACATGGTCCCTATTTTTTTTTTAAAGTAGTAGCTGGCTTTTCCCCTCTGCCCACAATAACCATAACATGTGACCTAGGTTGAGTTAATCCATTTACTTTCCAGATATTTTTAGGTGAAAGATGGGGAGTTGGACCAAGTGGTACTCTGGGTGGGACAGGCGGGGGGTTATATATTACTGGTTTTGTGCCTATGGAGTCACTCCAGGCAGTGCTCAGGGGACCATGTGGTGCAGGAAATTGAGCCCAGCCTCCTGCATATAAATATGCACTCAGCTCTCTGAGTTAACTCTCCCACCTCCCACACCTCCAGGGATTTTTAAAGTTGCAACAGTTTGGGAGAGTCTTTTCCTCTGGGGTAGTGAATTAGGGAAGGTGGATTTTAGAGTTCCTGATTGTTATAGTATCAGCTTCATGCGGAGAGTTGCCAAAACAGAGAGCAAGCTGAGAAGGAGTGGGGAGAAAGCATCTGGAAAGTGCTCCAGGCTGTGGCTTGTGCAGTTCCAGCTGCATTTCGGCTGGATGAATCAATGAATTCCCCTTTTGCTTCTGCTAATTCAAGTTTGACTTCTGTGATTTTTAATCCAATAAGTCCAATAAGGCTTTCCTCCAGTGTGGCTACCACAGTTTATTTCTGGATTTCAAAGCCAGAGCATAGCCAGTAGGGAGTTTGCCTTGCACGCGGCTGACTCAGGTTCCATTTCTCTGTCCCTCTCAGAGAGCCTGGCAAGCTACAGAGAGTATCCCGCCCACATGGCAGAGCCTGGCAAGCTACCCATGGTGTACTCTATATACCAAAAACAGTAACAACAAGTCTCACAATGGAGATGTTACTGGTGCCTCCTCGAATAAATCGATGAACAACAGGATGACAGTGCTACAGTGCTATTTCAAAGTCTATCATAGATCTAATACAGGTAGGCACTTATATTTATTTGAAGCAAAATAGGGGAGCCAGAGAGTAGGGTGTTTGCCTTGCACGCGGCTGACGTGGGCTCAATCCCGGGCATCATATATGGTCCCCTGCGCACCTTCAGGAGTAATTCTGCAAACAGACAAAAAATAAATAAAGCAAAATAGGTCTGGAGGGATAGTACAGCAGGTGAAATGCTTGCCTTGCATGTAGCAAACCTGATTTTGATCAGATCCCTCTCCGAGAGGGATGGAGGACTTGAACCCAGGTTGGCTGCATGCAAGGCAAATGCTCTGCCCGCTGTACTATTGCTCCAGTCCTTGCACAACTAAATGTGGAGTAAAACAGTGAGAATATAAAATGATCCCAGAAAAAGAATTCATCTGATGCCCATTTGTCCCAGTGACCTACAGGAAGCTAGAAATATTACATATCTTTCTTCTACAATAACTTTTAAACAAAAATTCTTTTCTTTTATAAAATGCTGTCACTATGGATATACTCCTTAAAGGTGAGTTTAGCTTCCCTCCCTGAGCTTGATTGTATCTCACCACCCAAATAAGACCTTAGAAAGGCAGAAGAGCAGGAAGTGAGAGTGGAGAGTTAGGCTGGTCTTTACAAATTCACAAGTAGAATTCCTCATTCCCAAACATAAGAGGAGTCTTCCTTGTACCTCCCCTTAGGTATTCAGTAAAATAAAGACTGGTTGTAATTGTGGCAGAAACATGCAGCCAAATATCCAACAAACAGGTCTGGTTGGTTTAGAATTGTGTATTTTGCCAACTCAAATGATTGCACTAACAGTAAGGTCATGAAGAGTCCATTCGATTGTGAAAACAAAGTGTCATTTACTTTTGGAATTGGAGAGAACCTCAAAAGTTATCTGGTTCAACCAATATCTTTTGTCTAATTGCTTTAACCTGACCTTCCATTAATTCTGTGTTTCTCCTCTAGCCTGTCCATGAAGAACCAGGTAGTTGGAGAGCTAATTCTATCTGAAGACTTTCTCTAGTTAGGAAAATTACCTGTTTTACAAGTCTGAAAGCTGTTGTAATAAAATCTCCTGCAATTGATTCAAATACCCTTGTTTAAATTATTAAAAAATAAATCTAGTCTTGAGACTAGAGAGAGAGAGCTGAAGATAGAGCATTTATCTTGCATGTGGCTGACCTAGATTCACTCCCCAGCACCATGGATGGCCCTCAGAACCACACTCAAAGTGGTTCCTGAGCACAGAGCCAGGAGTATGCACTAAGCACTACCAGGTGTGGCCCACAAATCAAAATCAACTAGACAAAAAAATTCTAGTCTCTCATCATAATTAATCCCTCTCCCAATCCCTTAAAAACTTGAGAAGCTATTACTTATTTCCAGATTAAACATGGCATAACTGGGGTTTGTAGAATTATGTGCAAAGGCCATGCAGCCAGACATAGCCAGGCGACAATCCTTACTTCTCGATGCATTTCAAGTCTGCAAAGTGATTGTGTATATTACTTTACCTTGTTAGCTTCAGTGTTATTAGCTTTTAAAGTAATCATAATTTCTCTGAATCCTTGGCTACTTAACTTATAAAATCTGTTTAAGGGGTTGTCTTGAAGATTGAGGGAATCCCTATAAAATGCCAAGTGCCATAACTGGAACTCATGAAATACATTGGTAGTGGTATGATGGTTTAATATTTTGTGTTAGTTAACTCAGGCTTTCATAACAAATCATCATTAACCGGGTAACCTCAACAACAGAAATTTATTCCTTAGAGCTCTAAAGGCTGACTGAAAGTCCAAGATGAGGTGCCAGCAGAGTAGATATAATTCTGAGGCCTCTTTTGTTAATAGGTGTCATCACCTATCTGGCTTTGTGTTCAATGAGCTAGTTATGTGTGTAGATATAGAAAAAAAGTGAGAAGGAGAGGAAATGAAAGAGGAAGAACTTGCTATTGAGTGTATCTGCTTAGGAGAACCATTACCTCTATGACTATGACCTCATTTAACCCTAATTACATCCTAAAGACTTTAATAGGAAGTCCAATAACTTTGGGAGTCAAGATGTAGACAGAACCAATAGTTCAGATTAAGGTATTTGCATTTCCCCACTAAGGACAACGGGAAAACTTAGATTTCAAGAAGGAATGTAACCTGATACGCTTTGTGCTTAGGTTATTTCTGCCTGTTGTATAGAAAATGGGTTGAAGGAGATTTAATCCTGTGCAAAATTCAAGGTTGTGGGGCTGGAGCGATAGCACAGCAGGTAGGGCATTTGCCTTGCACGTGGCCAACCCGGGTTCAATTCCCAGCATCCCATTATGGTCCCCTGAGCACCACCAGGGGTAATTCCTGAGTGCAGAGCCAGGAGTGACCCCTGTGCATCACCAGGTGTGACCCAAAAAGAAAAAAAAAACCAAAAAACAAAAAACAAAACAAACAAAAAACCCTCAAAGTTGTATTCAGGTTAGGAGAAAGATGAAAGAAGAATCTGGGCACAAATACCAAAGGATAGAATTTTAACTTGAACCTTACTGGGTTCTATTCAGCCTTTCAAATAACTAGTGGCACCCCAATTTCCCTGCTCGCACCCTCTTCACACCCTCCTCCCACAGTCTCTCTGTGATCTCCAATATTTTCTGTTGGTTGTGGAAGAGTGAATTTTGGGTGCTGTTACTAATTAGCATAGTATAAGATAAGCAGCAATTTGGTTGGAACATTTTAATAATAGTTATTTTCTCTTTTGCCTGTATTTAAAAGTTCTAATTTAATGAATAAATTATCTTCAGAGATCTAAGTTATTTCTAGTTTTGTTGTTGCACCCGATATGTTAATCTTGTCAACAGATTTATTTTCATAAGAGAATATGTAGTTTAGCAAAAAAATACCCTTCTACCTTGGAGTCTAACCCAATACTCACGTCAATAACCGAAGGAAGTCTGCCCAAAGGAGTTGGGATGGCAAATTTCACAGAATATCTCTTATGTTCAAAGGTAGGACATTTATGGATCAGTGTCCCTTGACTTCTTTAAAACATGAAACTTCTTGGATGAGAACGCTTTTTCTTTGAATCAAAATCCTAGGAGAGTTAGACAGCAGACTAGAAGCTCTGAGATGGAGCCCTGGCTTTGGCTCAACCAATAGCTGGCTATATAATGTGGCACTGCTGGATCTTGTTTATTCTTGGAAACAAGGAAAGAGGGATAGGACTTTTCAGGAACTGGTGTGTATGTGGGTGTGGCAAATCAAGGGTCTCACCCAGAAGAAGAATTTGCTTAACTTCCCAGCAACATCTCAAGTCCTGAGTGGAAAATGTCTTAAGTATTTTTGTAAGCATGTTTACAGTATGTCAGGTTCCCATCAAAGGTAGGAGTGAATAAAACAAACAAGATTCCTGACTCTGCGACAGAATTTCTTTCTTTTACTTCATGAAGTTCTCTCCTCTCTCTGGAGAAGCCTTCATTCTCTCTTGAATGTATATTTTTTCTCCATTTTAAGAAAATATCTTTAACCATCTCCACCCCAATCCATGATCCCATTGGGCATACATTCTTCTGCAGGAATATAAATTATACAATAGCAGTAATTAACAAATAAGATACACTAGATAGGGTAAGAAGTGGTATCATGGGAAATGGAGCAATGTGTACTTGTTGGAAACAACTATTTGTATGGAGTAGGTAATCAAGGAAATTTCTCTGAGGAGATTCCCTCTTTGCTAAGGTATGAACTATAAGAATAATAAAGATCTAGAGTGAGGGCCTTTAGGCAGCAAGAATAGTCAGAGCAAGACCCCTAATAGGGTAGGAGTTTAGTGTCTTCTAGAGTTAACGTCTTAGTAAGTAGTTCAAAGTAGTACACAGAGATCTAAATGGTATCAGTGGCAGGTCCTGCAGGCCTGCTCAGTAGTAAGGAGCTTGTAATTCATTCTGATACTTCCCATACATTGTGACAGCTGGGCAGTTTGCTTTTTGGCAAGGGAATGATGCTGCGTATTTTTGTCTTGTTCTGTGTTTTTAGATTCCTCGGGATGCTTTGTGTAAATGGGTTGTAATAATGGCTAAGAAGGAAGCAAAGACCCTAGGTAGGAGCCTGTTGAAGTGACTCCACTAAGATGATAGTAGCAGTGGACATAAAGGAAAAACAGTCAGGGCATGTCACAGAGCCTCCTTAGTACTGCTAAGGAGGGTCATGCCTATAAAATACATTAGTTTATACAAATTGATCATGATCCTCTCTGCATTTCCCTCTTTCCCCTAATTGATGATAAAAGTGGTTTGTACTTATGATACCAACTGTAAAGTGGCAGATCCTAGTGTAATCTAGTATCAGCTAGCAGGATTCTCAATCCTAATGTATGAATGGAATGTTCCATAGGAGTAATATCCCTGATGGAAAAATAAAAAAATAAAGTAGGTCGTGGCATTGAGACAAACCTGAACTTTCTGACACAGATTCTTTTTTTGCTTTCTCCCCTCTCAAATTTGTTTTCAAGAACATGGTACATTTAGTTTGGCTGTAGAGGAGACAGCTGTTTTAAGCAGAATTGATTCCAATTTTCATGACATTTTGCACGCATGCAGATTTTGGCATTCAAATAATTCGTGAGTGCAATTAATAAATGGCAGCACTATTTTGGAACACTTAGTGCATTATATTTTCAGGAAATGCAATCTACCTACCTTTTAATATCTTAAGCTTTGCCTTCATTTCTATTTAGTAATGTCACTGTAGATTTTGGATGCATATCCCTTAACATAATTATATTCTTTATTAAGATGGATAGTGAGATATAATTCTCTTCTTGTCACAACCAAATAATGGGATGTGTCTATCTTGGAAAATTCAGCATTTCAGTTTTGAGATCCTAACATATCAAGTTTAGATTCGTTCTAAACTTGCTAAAAGCACTATTGGTGCCCTTTGGTTCTAACTTGTCAGTGCTTTCCTTGTACTCACTCTCTGCCAGGACATTTGGGTGTCTTAGAGATTGGGCCCATCAACTTAGTGTCTCTCTTAGTCTCTTATTCCATGAAAGATACCATGCTGGCCACTGTGTGTAGGGGGACAATCACAAGCAATGACATTTTTACCATCTATCTAGCTATTTACTAGGGAGGTTATGCAGGAGAAATTATTTTGCAGCAGAATAATGAAAAATATCTATGAATACCTCTCATTATAGTCAACTGAAGTCAATAATAAATAATAACCGTGCCTCACAAACTGTGCAGGCACAGAGATCTCTTAGGCATCTTGTTAAAGTGCACAATTATGAATCAGCAAGTCTGGAAGGGTGAGGTGGAGACAAATTTCTACTTGATGTTGAGTCTGCTGTTTCATGGCCAAAGTTCGAACAGCCAGGGATTATACCAGAGACCCCTAAACTGTATTGAGGCACTCTGAGACATTACAGTAAATTCACAGGGCTACTAGAAGATAAATACATAAAAGTATCAGGGATTGAACCCAGGGACTCATACATGCAAGAAAAAAAGCACTCTGCCACTGAAATCCATCCTTAGTTCCTAGGATACCTTTTAATATAAATATATAGATTAAGAGAAGAAAAAATAATACAAGGGTAAGGCTCTTCCCTTGACAGAAGAAAACTCCAATTCAATTTCAGGCCCTGACAATGATCCCCAATCACGTTAAGAGGTCACCCCAAAGCACGGAGCCAGGAATAGCCCCTGAGCACCACAAGGTGTGATCCAAACCCTCTTCAATATATTTGCATATATGCTAGGCAGATTAAGTTAACTAGACTTATTGTGGTGATTATTTCATGATAAATACAAGTACAGAATCATTATGATATAAACTGGAACTAATATAATGTGTCAGTTACTTTAATTTTTTAAGAAAAGCATTTCTCATCATCTCCCACATGAACTATTACTTCATAGTTTGAACACTGGGTCTTGCCATATTCCTCCAGTTACTATGATAAAAATGCAAGTACTGTACCAAAATCCACGTGAAACAGCAGCACTTTTTGCAGTGTCCAATATGATTTCAAAGTTCGTGAATTTGTGCAGAATCCAATAGGCATATACATCCATTAGTAAGTAATTGTGGTCCTATAATCAATAAAATTTTAAATAGCTGTTCTCTTTCAATTATATGAAATATTTTAACCACTTGCCAAATTATTAGAACATTATTTATTAAGCTGTTGGACTGGAGAGATAGCACAGTGGGTAGGGTGTTTGTCTTGCATGTGGCCAACCCGGATTCTCTTCCTCCATCCCTCTTGGAGAGCCAGGCAAGCTACCGAGAGTATCCCGCCTGCAAGCTACCAGTGGCATATTCGATATGCCAAAAGCAGTATAAACAAGTTTCACAATGGAGATGTTGTTGGTGCCTGCTTGGGCAAATAGATGAACAATGGGACAACAGTGCTACAGTGCTATTAAGCTGTTTGGACATAACTACTCATTGATAAAAGAGATGAGACACTTCCTTCTAGCCAAGTGACTCTGAAAAAGATTATAACATACCGAGCACACTTTTAAAAAGATGGGGAGTTGCTAGAGTAGAAGGTAGGTGCTATCAATTTGAAAAGATTTAAAGTGGCCACAGAGAGGTCATGGAGTCTGAGATGGCCTACAGGAGAAGCAGTATGGCTTAGATTTTCTTAGATTTCACGAAGTGTTTGAAGAACACATGCTTGGATGTAACTATTCAAAACCTTTTCTCCCCCTTTTGGAGAGACACAAGGGATCTACTGAGGACTCCCCTTTGTATGGGGCAGTACTACTAGATGAGTAATAGTCAAGTGAACCCAACCAGATTTCCCTCTACTCTTAGAAAATGTGCTCTGATTGGGAAAGTGGTTTCACATACAGGACTGTGTGTTGATGTCATGCTGTTATTTCTTAGAGAATAATGCCAGTTCTCACAATGGAGATGTTACTGGTGCCTGCTGGAGCAAATAGATGAACAACGAAATGACAGTGACAGTGACAGTGACCAGCCAACATTCTCCCGAGAGTCTGCAAACCACAATATGCCTCTCTGATTCAGATTTTACCAACAAATTTTATTTTCATTGTTTTAGATGTGTATATTGTTAAAAATATTTATTCTTGTTGCTTTATTTTATTAGTTTCATTTGGGGAAGACTTCTATTTTTCCTGCATAGAGTACATATAGTAGTTTTCTAAGAAGCCCCTTGAGCAGGTTAGTACAGTTTGTGGTCCATTTCACTCATCATTTTCCTTTCCAACTCAAAGGGTGTTGAGTCCAGATAAATATGTACAGGATGCCAGTTACAACAGTGGTGAAAATAGCAGGGAAAAATAGTGCCACTTAGGATGGACTGTAAGGATAATAACACCCCTGCCTGCCCCCAAGGAGCTGGGGTTGAAGCTCTAGGGTGAAGTGGCAGTGACATAAAAATAAAAAGGTGGTGGTAATGAATATAAAAGGGACTCTTGTGGCTTGTTGTAGTGCAGTGAGACAGAAGGAGGAATAGGGTTAACTTGGAGGATCCTGGGAGTCTGCAGAATAACGGAGAAATGTGGGGAAGCTGGACAAGAATAACTAACTTCGGAAGAAGGAGGTGGGTTTGGTATTTGGTTTACTGGATTCAGGTGGAAGTAGACCATTGCAGTTATAACTAGAGCCAGGGAGGTCTGGAGCTAAGATTTGGTCAGGAGAGGTAAGAGATGAAGTACTGGGAATAAACACCTCCACAGATGAGGAAAGAGTGATGCCAGTCATGCATGAATCGTCACTTGTATCATTTGTCATCTTGTTGATCTTTGATTTGCTCGAGCGGGCGCCAGTAATGTCTCCATTCATCCCTGTCATGTGCTAGTGTAGCCCAATGGTATCTGCTTGCTCCAGAAACACGAAGAGCCTCAAACTGTTTATTCAGGGTTTCAACAAAGAAATCTGACCATCTCATAGGTGGGTGGCCACGCAGTCTTCTGATATCCTGTGGAATCCAGTCGGTAACAGCTCTAGTCCAGCAGTTATCTCCAAACTGCATTATATGTCAGGCCCATATGATTTTTGACACCTTGGCAAATGAGACAGTGTCCCTGATTCTTGATCATCGATGGAGGTCAGAACTCCAGATTCCTTCTCTCACTTGAGTGAGATGTGATACTCCAAGCATAGCTCTTTCAATTCCTCTTTGGGATACCCGAATAGTGTTCTCATCTTATTTTCATAGGGCCCACATCTCTGAGGCATGTTAGTGCAGGAAGAATGGTGGAGTCGAAAAGATGTGCCCAGAGCCGGAGGTTCTTCATCCTGTTAACAACTTCTTCATTGCTCTTGAAGGCGTTCCACCCTGCTCTCCTCCTCCTGTGCAGTTCTGGTGCCAAGTCACTCCTCACGTTGAGTTTTCGACCCAGGTATACTTAGCTGCTGCATTTGGAGATGTTTGTTCTGTTGAAAGCAAATGGAACATCAGGGACTAGTTTATTTTTCATGAACATTGTTTTGCTGAGATTCAGCTGCAGTCCAACCTTTCCACACTTGTGGTCGAAGTTGGCCAGCATTTGTGCCGCTTGGCTAATGTTTGGTGTTATGAGAACGATGTCATCAGCAAAGCGGAGGTGGTGTACTTGCCGACCTTCTATCTTAACTCCCATTCTTTCCCATTTCAGTCATCGCAAGACATTCTTGAGGGTAGCACTGAAGAGTTTCGGTGAAATGGTATCACCCTGCCGCACCCCTCTCTTTACATCAGTGATCACTTCCTTGTAGAATGGTGCGATCCTGGTGGTGAATCCACAATACAGCTCTTGGAGGATTTTGATATACTGAGCTTGAATGCCCTGTTTGGCTATGGCTTCAGTGACTGCTTCAGTCTCAACAGAATTGAAGGCCTTCTTTAAATCGATGAACGTTAGACAGAGCGGCATCTTGAACTCCCACAAAACTTTAATGAGTTTGGTCACTGTGTGGATATGGTCTATCATGCTGAATCCCCTTTGGAACCTGGCTTGCTCACATGGTTGTCCTTCATCTAGTGTTCTTCCTATTCTATTCAGGATGACATGAGTGAACAACTTGTAGATGATGGACAACAGGCAGATTGGGCGATAGTTGCCAATGTTGTTGCCGGGTGCTGTACGCATGTCGCCCTTCTTGTACAACGGAACGATCCTGCTGGTTTTCCATTGGGATGGAACCTTGATTTTGACAGGTAGCGTGTGAAGAGCCGAGTCAGTGTATTGACGAGTACTGGCGGTAGATTCTTCAGGTGTTCAGGTCTGATCTTGTCTGGACCGGGTGCTGTACGCATCTTTATGGACAAAATGGCGTGTCGGATTTCAGAAGGGAGGACGTCGGAGACAACATATCCATCCTGTGAAATTTAGTATGTGGGCAGGTGGACGTGACTGTCGAAGAGATCCGAGTAGAAGTCATGAATAATCCTCTCCATTGCCCTTCTGGAAGATGTGATAGATCCATCAGGACGTCGGAGGTCAGTCATTTTGGTCTTGTAGTGGGCGAAGGACAGGTGAGCATTGCAAATACTTTTCTTTGCTTCTGCCACATCGGCCAACACTGCTGCTTTTCTCTCTTTGAGGTCTTCCTTTATCGCTTCTCTGCATGGCTTTGAGAGCTGTCATTCCATGGATGAATCATGGAAAGTTTTTATCTGAGAGAACAACAGGCTAACTTTGAATCTGGAGATTAAACCAAGAAGGAATATTATAAATACTAGAAGAAAACAATAGGATATTCCTGTTGAAGGAAGAATGAACAGCTTTGTTTATTAAGTGACTCATGGGTGATACCTGAACAAAAGTTTAATTAGATGTTGTATTCATTTTACTGGCCAACCTCCACTACCCAACTGCTGCCATGCCACGCTCCAGGCCGCTTTACATATGCTCGGGCCGAGCCTCAAGCATGAGTGAAGTCCCATGGAACCCAGGTAATGGAGAACTTTGTGATCTTGCATTCTGGGCTCAACGGGACATGGGAGCAGAGATCCTCTGCCTGCCTGCCCAGTCTCTGGCCACCCAAGGGTCACACCCATAAGTCACCTTGTGCTGGTGCCAGATAATCTCCGAATCAGACACCCTCTAGAACTCACGGCTGCTTCTCCCGGAAGGGAGCATAAACTGAGGCCCCATAACCAACTGTAGGATGACATTACTTTGTCCTTTCCCTCCTTACCACAAGTAGCTTGTCCCGGTTTTACCCAGAGTTTAGGCTTACCCCAGTCTCACCCATCAAGGTGTTCCCAAATCTCTCCCATCCCTTTGTTTAGCTATAATCACTTCTCCATGTTCTCTTCCCCAAAACAGTTAATCCGTGGCTTTCCCTTAATCTGACTGCTAATTTGCAAGGTCAGACCTTCCTAGGATACTGAATTTATATTATATAAGTTAATATTGCCTTTCTCTTCTTCTTGTGCCTTTTGAATAAGTTACTTTAAAGCTATGACTATTTTGTATAGACACAAGAAGACAATATTATGTTTTTATAACTTGGGAATTAATTGGCCTCGAATATTCCCTCCTGGGCCTCTGCTTTCTCCACTTAAGCCTCAGTTGCCCTCAGTTCCTAGCACCCCAAAGTAGGGTTCCCGACGTGGGACAGGAAGGATCCAGGGCAAGCGGTGAGTTATGTGCTACCCTGGCATCGAGATGGGCCTGGCCAGAGTGCCTAATTCTTAACTATAAGTTAAGAGCTTGATCATAGACAAATGCTGTCATGATCCAATAGTAATTATGAGACTGGGACCCTGCCCGGGATAGGAAAGACTGATCTGGCCTGAGCACTGTAGTCTGAGATTGAGATGGCCCCAGGAGAGCAATTCTATAAGCTTTAATGCATCTCTTATTGTGTCCATACAAAATAATTAATATTATGAATTCTTATATGTTTGCTGGCTGAGGAGAAGAGAAACACATTCATGGGACTCCGCCCTTGGGTGGATCCTCCTGCTGAAAGAGAATTAAGTCCTAGGAGAAGCATCCCCTAAGGGAAAGGAACCTTACCCTATTGATGGTGACCACACCTACGTGTAGGCCCCAACCCCCTCATGCTGTGGAGATTTAACTAGGCTGTGAGAGTGGGTTGGGGGCCAGATCCATGAGCCAGATCCACGGGCCAGATCCACGAGCCAGATCCACGGGGCAGATCCACGGGGAGAGACCCAGGAGAGCGGGAGAGAAGCGGAGGGAGAGAATGAAATAAACGGATTGAGCAACCAGTTTGGCCTTCTTCCTTCTTCCTTCCGTCGCCTGCCCTCGACCGACGGCACACACAACGGTTCTGGGGCACCGGACGCGGGCGGTGAGACAGAGCCTCCTAGAGAGCCCGCGAGTGCACGCGCCCCTCGGCGTGCTTTAGTTTTTTACAACCAACCATGCCACCGGACTCCGCATCAGAGGCTGTTTCCACTCGGGGTGCCCTAGAGGGGGGCGGGTGAGAGCCCTCCCTGCCCAAAGGGACCCAGCCCCAGCAGCCGACCTCCACGACCCAACCGCTGCTACTTTCCCAGGCTGCTTTCCACATGCTCTAACTGAGCCTCACGCATGAGTGAACATATTCCTAAACCGTGCGGACACTAGTGTCATAAGACACTCCCGACCCATTTTCCATAAGATCATAGAGGGAAATATATATATAATATGTATTATATATAAATATAAATAAATAAATATATGCCTCTTGGAGAGCCTGGCAAACTACAGAGAGTATCTTGTCTGCACGGCAAAGCCTGGCAAGCTCCCTGTGGCATATTTGATATGCCATAAACAGTAACAACAGCATGTCTCATTCCCCTTACTCTGAAAAAGCCTCCAATTGTTGGGAAAAATGAGTAAGGAAAGGTTGCTAAAATCTCAGGGCTGGGACGAATGGAGATGTTACTGGAGCCCACTTGAGTAAATCGATGAATAACAGGATGACAGTGATACAGTGATTCATTTTACCGATAAGAAAATTGATGTCAGAGGCATTATGTAGCTTGGCCAAGGTCATTCAGTTAGTAAATGAAAGGATTTGCAACAGTTATTCATTTTTATTTAAATCTGGGGCTTGAGCAATAGCACAGCAGGTAGGGTGTTTGCTTTGCACGCGGCCAACCTGGGTTCGATTCCCAGCATCCCATATGGTCCCCTGAGCACCGCCAGGAGTAATTCCTGAATGCAGAGTCAGGAATAACCCCTGTGCACCCCCGGGTGTGACCCAAAAAGAAAAAAAAAAGGAGTACTGCTATTTATTCAGCTACTGATTAAGTTGATTGAAGCATCACTTATTTTTTAAAACATTTTAAAATTTTATTTTCATAAAGTTATTCACAATAATTGTTTACATTGAACATTTTAACACCAATCCCAGCACTATTGCACCTTACCATCACAATTATTTCGAATTTCCCCCCATCACCCAAGCCTGCCCCATAGGCAGATGCTAAATAATTTATTTTGCATTGCTTGTTATGAATAGTATGAGATGTTATGCGGCTGCAAAAGCAGCTTCACACTCCCGGAATTCTAATTTTTTAAAAAATATTTGGAGTTCGGAGGCATTTCTGTGGCATGCTGCTCTCTTCCAAGAGTCATTCATGAGTCTCTGTATCATGGCTGTTAATGCGCTTAAATGGCGCCCACAGGCAGTTTGTGGGCATGATTGACAGGAAACTGGAAGGGCGGGGAGGTCGCCCATCACTAACTCCAAGAAGCCTAGAGTTTTCAGTCACTAGTCCCACATACCTGTTTTCTTTTCTTTTTTTTTTTTTTTAGCAGATTCATTCTCATGTATGAGGGGCTCAAGACGAGCCTGTGAATGTTGGCTGTGCGTGTGGCAGCAATTGGGCTCTGGAGGTTTGCAGCTGCTGGGGTTCATTTGGGGCAAGCAAAGGGACACACCTGCCCCACTCCAAGGTGTCCCCATGAGATTAGCCTGGCATGGGGCGGGGGGTAGGGGAGACATCTCTGCATCGTGCTGCTCTCTTCTGAGATTCATTTGTGAGTCTCTGAATTGTGGCCGTGGATGCACTTAAATGGCCTGCTTTTGATCCCTTTTGTGATTTATTTATGGGTCTCTGAAGCAAGGCTGATAAATGAGTTCGTATACTGAGCCAGAGGTGGTTTGTGGGTGTGACTCTCACATACCTAACTTTTGGCCATTTAATTTCTCTGAAAATGTGGCCCCAAGTTGTTGGGGTCCGACCAGAGGCACAGTGGCAATTTTGGGGTATGAGAAAGTCTAAAGGCACTATCAGGCTGCTGATGCACTCGCCCTGCAGGTACAGGCTGACCTGCTGGGTAGCACAGTACCCCCAACAGTTCTTCTTTTGAGCTGAAAAAATGGAATAGAGATTAAGGTATTTTCTTGCATGTGGTCAACTCCTATTCAATCTCCAGCACCATATTGTCACAGGAGCACCTCCAAAAGTAACCCCTGATCACTGCTAAATATTCCACGCCCCCCCAAAAGATTGTTGATAAGTATATTTTTATTTCAAGTATATTTGGCAATAGAAAAAAAAGACTAAATGAAGAGACAGAGATCTTGCCAAAGAGATGGCTCAATGGGCTGAGCATAGGCTTTGCATGCAGGAGGTCTTGGTTTGATTCTCCGCACCACACTGTCCTCTGTGCACCGCTGGTGTGCACCCTCTTTGTCTCTTTGAAACAAACAGAAAAGGACAAAGATGACTTGGGAGTGTGTGGGCAGAGGACAAGGGAGAGAGCATACCAAGTGAGGAAATAAGTCCCCTAAGAAAAAGAGGAATGTTCACATTTTCTCTTGGGAATGTTGGTGACCTGCTGTATTCATTAATCGTTCTATTAGTTGGTTCAGTAGTATTCTAAAAACATGCTCTTCCATAAATACAGTCCAGGAGAAAAACCCTGGACAAAATAGAGAAAAAATGGGAGAAGGGAAGTAGGAAAGGGAAGGAAGGAAGGAAGGAAGGAAGGAAGGAAGGAAGGAAGGAAGGAAGGAAGGAAGGAAGGAAGGAAGGAAGGAAGGAAGGAAGGAAGGAAGGAAGGAGGGAGGGAGGGAGGGAGGGAGGGAGGGAGGGAGGGAGGGAGGGAGGGAGAGAAGGAGGGAGAGAAGGAGGGAGGGAGGAAGGAAGGGAGGCAGCTTAGCTATAGCTTAACTCTGAGAGGTAAGATGAGTCAGGACAAGTGAAATTGGAAAAGATGTCATACCAAACAGACATTTTTAGGGGTGAAGGACAACTCTGTGGCAGTGTTTGCCTCATGCATTGAGAAGGTGGAGCCTAGGGAATATGTTCATACTCCAAGACTTGAGTGAGGCTCTCCATATAGGGTGTGCTGTGTTATCTTCCAAGGGTGGGCATTTGTGAACTTAGAGAGGGGAGGTGGTGTGGCTAAGTGGCTTTATTACAATTCCTTTCATTGTTTAACTCCTGGGTTTCAGAGCATTTAATATCTTTTTTTTTTTTTTGCTTTTTGGGTCACACCCGGCTATGCACAGGGGTCACTCCTGGCTCTGCACTCAGGAATTACCCCTGGCTGAGCTCAGGGGACCATATGGGATGCTGGGAATCGAACCCCAGTCAGCCACATGCAAGGCAAACGCCCTACCCGCTGAGCTATCACTCCAGCCCCCTATTTAATATCATTTCCAAAAACAATACTTTACTTTTACTGAAGTAAAAAATATCTCTATGCAGATATATATTAAATGTAGTGGTTTGTTTGTGCAGTCAAATCTCATTTGCTTCTTTATGGACTGTGAACATGATGTTTGGAAACAGACTTGTTTCTAAACAAAAACAAGATTTTATTATCATTATCAATAAATGTTCATGAATATCAATAATCAAATTTAGTTCATGTTTGCAATATCTGGTATTAAGTAATTCACTGCAGAATGCACAGTTACAGAAAGTCCCAATTAAAAAGTACAGATATACACACCACAATTTCCATTAGCACGATGTGTATATTCAGATTCTATTATGGCTAGAGTATTTTCTTGTCTTTAATCCCAAAGAATTCAAAATTAAACAAAATCTTTTTAAAAAATAAAAAGATAAGTCAATTTGTAATTTCAAAAAACACTATTGAGCATTAACTATATGCCAATGTTTTACAAGTATTTACCTTTTTAGTTATTGTTATTCGCATATTTCCAATAAGGAATCTGAGGTACAGAAAAGTTAAATTACTTGCCCATGTTGACACAGCTAGTGAGTGTCAGCTAGTGGCTGCAGAGGGCGCTAACTGTACTCTCAGGACAGGTGTGGAGACCAATAACCAGGAGAGGGGGGTGGAGAATATGGTCATGGGCAGATCTGGGATGGAGGATGCTTCCTGGAGGTGGTGATCATGTTGCTGGGTTCTTCATTATGAAGAGGGAGTTTGGCAAGAAACTGAGTCTGAGACCTTGGGAAAGATCTGAAACCAAGTAGTTGGTGTCTTTGTGAAGAAGTCAGTAGATTGCATGATATGGGCAACTGACAAATGATAAAAGACCTTCAATATGCCAGCAAGAAGTTCAACTTTGTCCTGTGACTTGTGAGAAATTCAAATAAAGGAGAGATAGTAAAGGTTGGACAAGACATCAAAGGAAAATGAGTTATACTTTCTATAAACAGCTTCCCCCCTTTTTTTGTTGTTGTTAACTTGTGTTGTTTTTACTCTACTGAGAAAAGACAAAGAAGACATATGCAAGAAAGACAAAGGTGGTACTAGAGTGATAATACAAAAGGTAGGGCATTTACCTTGCATGTAGCCAACCTGGGCTTGACCCCCTGAAATCCCATATGGTCCCCAGAGCATCACCAGAAGTAATTCCTGAGTACAGAGTCAGGAATAACCCCTGAGCATCTCCAGGTGTAACCTCAAAACAAAACAAAAAACAAAAACAAAAAGAGCCCAAGGAATACAAAGGCCAATTAGAACAATGGAACTTAAGTTAAAGAAATATTTTTAGGGTTTTTTAGGGTTTGGGGATTATATCTGGAGGTACTTGGTTGACCATTGGAAATGCCAGGAATAGAGCTGGGGTCATCTACATCCAAGTCAAGCACCTTAAATCCCTGTACTGTCTCTCTAGCCCAGAATTAAAGGGAAACTTGAACCTCCTGTTGGCCGGGTTCCTTGATCAGTGAGTACCATACTTTTTTTGTATTCCTTAATTAATATAATTTATTAATCAGCCTTGTTGAGGACTCATTAAAGAGAGCAACAAGACTGATTAATTAATTGAATGAGATTGAAAATTTATAAGAACAAAAATACAAAATGTTCTGAAAAAACATCATAAGCCAAATGATCCTCCATGTTTCAAGAAATAGCTTGCTTCTTGCGCATTTATTAATAATTCACTTTCTACCTTCATTTTAGATTTTGCTACCCACTCTCATTCTCACCCCTTTGCCATGGTTATCTATTTAACTGACTATCCCTCATGTTGGTGAGATTTAACACGACCGACCTGTTGTGTTTACTAGATTACCTTGGATCCCACCTGTCTCCCATCCCCTCCACTAGCTGCCACACTATGAGTGACTTATTGGTGAGACCACCATGGCCATAACGGAAGGACACTGCAGCTAGCCTGCCGACAGTTAATGTGAGTGACCTCAGCCTTCCCCTTCCTCTGCTAGGAGGCAGAGCCCTCACCAACATACTGGCACCTCCTGAGAATCCTTCATCCAGAGATATTTGCTACACCATAGCCAGAGTCCTAACCACAGATAATGAGTATGTGTGGGTTTAAGCTTCTAGCTTCTGGTGTAATTTATATCTGGTAATGCATAACTAAGACAAATGCCTACCTTTCAAAATGGTAGCGAAGAATGATTGGGGAAATGCACTTAATTAGGTTATATATGTTAATGAGCTCAACTGTGGAATGCAGCAAGCACAATGCCGAGTTCATAAAAGACAGTTTACTTCTTTATGTTCATTTCCTTCTTTATTCTCCTCGAAAATGAGGACAATCATACCTGCTCTATTGTGAGAATGTTTTGAAAACTGTAATGTACTATGGAATTATAATACGTGTAATAATGTAAGGTATTATTATAATAGGGAAGAAAACATCATGCCTTAGAAGCTGTTTGAAATTTATACTGGTTGGCCCAGAAGGAGGCAAACATTTTCTAAAGAGGAAATCAGTTTGTTTGTTTAGGAAGGAAAAATACCTTAAAATAAGCATGTGTGATTTTTATAAAGACAGGAATTCAGTGAGAACTGGAATTCAAAACAGGAGGCAACCCTGATAATGGGAGACCCCCTGGGAAGCTCTGGTAATCTTGGGGAAGGTGTGGTTTTGCTATGCGACTTGAGAGGGGACCACATACTAGTTAATGTTTATGTTCAAAGAAAAGTATGTCTCTAGGAAGGTGAAGGGCCTGGAGGCACACGAGCAGAAATACATAAATTACACAGTATGTACAGGTCGAAAATCTGGCCCCAGAATAAAGTTTAGACTTGAGTTTGGGAACAAAATCTAAAATGAAGGTAGAAAGTGAATTATTAATAAATGCACAAGAAGCAAGCTATTTCTTGACACAGGATCATTCTGTTTATGATGTTTTTTCAGAATATTTCATATTTTTGTTATCATAAATTTTCAATCTCATTCGATTGATGAATAATCTTGTTGCTTTCTTTGGATTAGAGCAATAGCACAGCGGGTAGGGCGTTTGCCATGCATGTGGCCAACCCGGGTTCAATTCTTCCGTGCCTCTCAGAGAGCCCGGCAAACTACCGACAGTATCCCGTCCCCATGGCAAACCTGGCAAGATACCCATGGCGTATTCTATATGCCAAAAACAGTAACAACAAGTCTCACAATGGAGACGTTACTGGTGCCCGCTCGAGCAAATCGATGAACAGCGGGACAACAGTGCAGTGCAGTGCTCTCTTTAATGAGTCCTCAACAGGCTGATTAATAAATTATATTAATTATGGAATACAAGAAAGTATGGACCATATGAGGTGCCAGGGATCATCCTGGGTTGGCTGCTTGCAAGGCAAGCTCCCTACCTGCTGCTCTAGCTGTCCAGCTCCATAAACATCTGGCGTTTTGAATGCTAATTTTGCATACAATAACTCAAGGCCTGAACTCAATAATTAGTCCAGTTTTGCTGTAATAGTGAAAAATAATGACTGAGCAAGAGCATGGAAGATGTTCTCAGATGCAAAGCTATACTCTTTGTAATGTAATCTCATGAGTTACATTTACTTTTACCTAATCTGGTAGAAGTGAATCACTGGGTCCAGCCTAAACTCATCATTGGGGACAGATAATACCAAAGCAGAAATATCAGAAGGGGTCTTCCTAGAGGTTGTATTAGGACCACAGTATTAGGACCCCCTCTTTGTGGGAGAAAAATCCAAGGTAAAAAAGATCCTGAGCAAGGTCTTATGATGAGCAAATGGAAAAGCCAGCAGTGAAATTTCATTTTAAAGTCCTAAGTAGAAAATTACATCTACGGTTATAGTTGTATTTGTGGGCTTTTGTTTTAATAATGAAGAAGAGGTAAGAAACGGGCTTATATTGTCAATTTATTTCAAATACAACAAGAGCAAAACAGAGAGATTTCTTGTGTCACCTGGCAGTATGGGGTCCACCATATCCTTGAACCCCCCAACAAGCCATATGCTGGATAACATGTAGGAGACAGATTTGACTGAAAAAAAAAAAAACAAAACGGAGAAAAAGAACTATTTAGAAGTCTACAGAAAAAATAATTAGCTAAAAGTTTTTCTTTCTTTTTTGTTGGTATTAAAAACAAACAGGACATTCATCCTCAATTCCTTTTATGTGTAAGGCACAGTATGACTGATTTTAGGTACAACGTGATGCAACTGAGTCCTGGGCCTTATGTTGCCTAACTTCCTCTCCATAGTCTCCCAACAGCCACTCCACATTTCCCCTCCCCCACCCACCTCTCACCCCCGTGTCACACAGAAAACTGAACAAAAGATAGAACCCCAAAGTAATTGTCAATTCTATTTGAGGGACCACATCTAGCAGGGCTCAGGGGATATTTATGGCTTTATTATAAAGAGTGATCCCCTAATAGTGCTCAGGAGACTATACAACTGTGGTAGGATGGGATTCACACCAGGGTATCAGCCACTAACTAAGACTACCTTTAAGACAAGTGCCTTACAACCTATAGGATCTCTCCAACACTATATATAATTTTAACTCAAATCCTAGTTGCTTAATTAAAAATTTTCAGATTTCAAGTGCTTAAAGCACTCTGTCTTAACACACAGAAGTATGTTGTATTTCCATAATGCTGTTGTGCAATTATGAGACTACAACATTCACTTTTGGAACAGCAGTTATAATTGTGTTTACTAAATAGAGAGGTTTAGAAGGATAAGCAGAAATAGAATGCATCAATATATTATTTGCTCCCTACTGCTCTAGCAGTATGATATTTAGCCATTGAGCATAATGCAAAAACAAAAATCCCAAAGATATGAATATTGTGAAATAGAGGCACGCTGCCATACTACTTACAATATAAAATGTTTGAGGAGGGGGAAGGCGGTTCAAAGGGCTGGAGGGAATGTTCACAAGCAGATACTTCAAGCTTGATTCCTGGCACCACATGGTCCCTCAAGTACTGCTGGGTGTAATTTTGATGCTCCCTTGAGCACCCTGGCAAAGAAGCATCATTGTCTTGATGGCTTGAGTATTGAACCTTCAGAAAAGCACCGTTGGGCTCAAGTTTTGCTGGGAGTGAATCCAAGGCCCCCGAGCCCTACTTGGAAAAACCCCCGCCCCCAAGTATTTTTGTAAATTTTAAAATGTTCTTTTTATCAATCAGTATTAAAAATATATCCCTGGTCACATTACAGCAAATAATAATTACTGAGACTCAATTTAGAACATTAGGTTGAAAGCATGCATATTCTAAGTCCCCATAACTCTTAGATCTCTAGAGCTCTTAAATTATTAGTAAGTCAACAATCCAAAAAAACAAAATAAGGAAGTTTGTCAATAATGTGCAAGACCAAGTTTCTTAGTCTCGAAGTCACAGGTATTTTAAACAATGATGTAAAGTCCTTAGTTTTTGACATAATTAAGGTGAGTCTTGAAGCTAGAGAGGTGTTTACTAGATAGACAGTGTATTGTGAATTTTTTGTAAATGATATAGTTAAGTCCCAACAACGACTCTCTAAGACCATAGAATCCTAAAGAATCTCTGCAAATGAAATAAAATTAAGTTGAGGTCTTAGTTTAGGACAGGCCCAATCTAATGACTAGCACTCTTCCCTAGAAGAGGGAAATTTAGATAGAAATAAAAGGAGAATGATGCTATAATGACAGGCAAAAATGATAGTTATATGTCTACAAGCCAATGAAAGCTAAGGATTACCACAGCCACCAGAAGCATGAATTGAAACATCCCTCAAATCACCAGAAGGACCTACCTGTGCTGATACTTTGATTTTATACTTCTAAGTTCACACACTGTGAGACAATAAACCTCTACTACTTCAAATCATTGAAGATTGCAGCTATTTGTAACAAAACCCCTTGTACAGGAACTAGATGGAACTTGAAAGAAAATAGTAGGTTTTGGAGAAAGATCCTAAGAAACATTCTATATGTGCTTGACTTCTGACCCAAACATGAACAGTTTCTTCCTCCCAGCTTTTGTCCCTGGACAAGTACACCTAGACCTAAAACATTAGCTGCATGAGGGGAGAACACTTAAGGTCCAAAGCACTTCAATATACAAGCATGCTTGTTGTATATCTTAAAATGAAGGAAAATTAGTCATCTCATCTTCAGAATATGGTAAAAAAGTTGTCATTGGATATCAGTCATATAAAACTGAAAGGAACCTTTCTGTAACTGGAACTCTTGACATTTTAGCTGCGGACTAAAAGCAACGTTGTTTGTATCTGTCTCTTGCCAAGGAAATCATTTAGCCCTAGGACCTATGTTTATTGGTGAAAAAGGACATGAATTATCCCCAGGGAGAGGTTCAATGCTGGCTGTAAGTCTCCTTCTAGAGTGGGCCTGATTGACTGATGAGTGAGATGCATGCGTCCAATATCTTCTAAGGCCACACAGGTCTCCAATCTCCTCTACATCAAGACTGAAGTTGTGATTGAAGAGTATTGGTTGTGAAGTAACATTCGTTTGTTCAGCTTTACTGAGGAAAAACTAAGTAATTACTCCATCTGTCCTCATGGAGCCCCACCAGGAGTTATTACGGTGACAGCTATCATAAAAAGATACTCTTTCTATGTGTCAGGACTAAGTAACTTAGGAACAAGATTAATTTTGATCTTCAAGTCAGCCCTAAGACATTGGCATTATTATTACTTCATATTAGAGCGAGGGAAATGGGGCTAAGAATCATGCCTATCACATGACCATACAAGTGAAGGGGTTCAGTCGCTCATCAAACATCAAAGCTCTGCTAGCTAGCGTTCATTTCAGGACGCAGCCTACCAAGGGGAGACGTGCTGAAGGACACATTACTGGACAGGAGAATGGCATCCCATCTCAGATAACCTTGAATGTCCCCATAAGAACTTCTAATTTAATAAATAACAAAGATCCACTGGCAAATTGTAAACAGAAGAGTGAGAGTGCTCAGCATTTGGGAAAATTTTCAAGAAATTGCTGTTGCATAGACACAATAAAGCAGTGGTCCACAGGACATGGAGAATGGGGGAGTGCAGAACTGGTGCAAGGGGAAGGAAATCATTTAGGAGGCTCATAAAGCAGGTGAAAAGGAGTTGACATATCTTAGTATACCACACCTGATGCCTGGTGAGCTTATCCCTGTTTTTTTTTTTGTTTGTAAACTTTTTGCAAACTTGGGCTACAGCAATAGCACAGCGGGTAGGGCGTTTGCCTTGCACATGGCTAACCCGGGTTCGATTCCCAGCATCCCATATGGTCCCCTGAGCACCACTAGGGGTAATTCCTGAGTGCAGAGCCAAGGGCAACCCCTGTGCATTGCCAGGTGTGACCCAAAAAGTAAAAGCCATAATAATAATATTAATAATAATAGAGGCTGGAGTGATAGCACAGCGGGTAGGGCATTTGCCTTGCACGCGGCTGACCCGGGTTTGAATCCCAGCATCCCATATGGTCCCCTGAGCACCGCCAGGAGTAATTCCTGAGTGTAGAACCAGGAGTAACCCCTGTGCATCACCGGGTGTGACCCAAAAAGCAAAACCAAAATAATAATAATAATAATAATAAAATCTTGCAAAGTTGAGTGAGGATGTCTATGGAATGTCCCTATGCTGTCTTGCATCTCTTCCAATTTATCCCAGAACATTTAAAACCCATTTCAGCAGCCTTCTAGCAATCGACCATAAGTAATTAATAGTCAGTTTGGAACCAACCAAGGACCTGATTTTAGAATTATGCACGCTCTAGTGTACTTCCTTTTTTTTTAATCTTCTGTCTTGCCCTTCCTGTTGAATAACTAGCTGAATTCATATATCACTTGTATCACTTGTCATCCCGTTGCTCATCGATTTGCTCTAGCAGGTGTCAGCAATGTCTCCATTTGTCCCCGTGTAGTGTAGCCCAATGGCATCTGCTCCTTCCAGGATCACAAAGAGCCTCAAACCGTTTGTTCATGGTCTTGACGAAGTCTGACCATCTCGTAGGTGGGCGGCCAGCCATTCTTTTGATGTCCCATGGAATCCAGTCGGCAACAGCTCTAGTCCAGTGGTCATCTCTAAATCGCATTACATGTTCGACCCATCTGATTTTCGACGCCTTAGCAAACGAGACAGTGTCCCTGATTCTCGATAGTTGATGGAGGTCAAAATTCCGGATTCCTACTCTCACTTGAGTGAAATGTGATATTCCAAGCATAGCTCTTTCAATTTCTCTATGGGAGACCTGAATAGCGTTCTCATCCTGTTTTTGTAGGACCCAGGTCTCTGAGGCGTATGTTAGTGCAGGAATAATGGTGGAGTCGAAATGATGTGCCCAGAGCCAGAGGTTCTTTGTCCTCTTAACAACTTTTTTGACGCTCTTGAAGGTGTTCCACGTTGCTCTCTTCCTCTTGCTCAGTTCAGATGCCAGATCGTTTGTCATGTTGAGTTCTTGACCTAGGTGGTCTTTATTTTCTTCTAACGTCTTAAGATTAGACTTCAATCTTCATATTGGTAAACCCTCCATCGCAGCCCTTCTCAATGCCTTGCATTTCCCAGAATGTGGCATTCTTACCCCAGATTTTCCATATGTTGTTTCTTCAGTCTGGAAGGCCGTCTTTTATTTAACTCATGGATTTTGTACTAATCTTTAAATATTTAGCTTATGTTTTATCCTCTCCCTAGGGCCTCTTTTGTCCTGCCGCCTTAACTTTGAAGATCAAAATAAATACGTGTCTTCTTGGTGTTCATGCCAGCATTTTTTTAATTACACTGTAGTGTATTGAATCTTTATACAACTGCAGATCATTTTACTAGATTCTCACATGCCTGCTCATGCATTCAGTGCACGTTGATAGATGTCTACCATGTGCTAGGCAAGGACTGTTGCAATATCTGAGAATTGGAATAGAGAGTGCTTGTGCTAAGTCCACCTGGCTTCATTGCATAATTGTTTTTACTCATCTATAGTATTTTTACAAATATGCACAACCCTCTTCAGTAGCCTTTTATGGGTCTGTAAACAGTGGAGTCAAAGCAATGACAGGAGTAAACTATTCATTGTAAAACCCTAGACAAAATTACTTGTTCATCCCACTTTTTTTGACATCATAGCTGACTACAAATTTTTCTTACACCATCTCTATTTGTAAATCAGTATATTTTTTATTATAAAAACAGATGCTATGTGTGAATTAGTGAGAAAATACAAAATGCATCTTAAAAATTTAAGCAGTTATAAAAAATGTGTAGGAAATTTTCCATTAATATTTTGGCATATTCTCATTCATATATGCATAATTTATTTATGCATCTGCATATACTTGACTGAAATGAGATTATACAACAAAAATGACTTAATTTTGTTTCTATCCCTGAGCATTATAGGTATTTAACTTTTCAGAAGGAATTTTTGGTAAACAAAATTTTTAAGGACTATATATTTTCAGATGCTTTCTACTGCATAATTATATTTTTTGTTACTCGGAGGTTACACCCAATGGTACTCAGGGACTACTCCTGCTCAGAAGTCATTGTTGGTGGCACTCAGTGGGCCATATGGGATGGGAGTAAAACCTGAGGCCTCCATCATGCAAAGCATTTGCTCCAGACCATTGCTTGTAATATTTCTTATTTAACAAATTCTTAACTACTAGACTTGCCCCAGGAGATGAACCTTTCCAGAAAGGTACACAGTGGGTAGGGTGTTTGCCTTGCACGCAGCCAACCTGGGTTCGATTTCTCCGTCCCTCTTGGAGAGCACGGCAAGCTACCGAGAGTATCCTGCCTGCATGGCAGAGCCTGGCAAGCTACCCGTGTTGTATTTGATATGCGAAAAACAGTAAAAAGTCTCACAATGGAAACGTTACTGGTGCCCACTCGAGCAAATCAATGAACAACAGGAGGACAGTGCTACAGTGTTAACTATTGTAAAAAACTAAGGCACGCCAATAGGCGTGTGCACTCGCGGGCTCTCCGAGCGGCTCTGTCTCACCGCCCGTGTTTGGTGCTCTGGAACCACTGTGTGTGGCTGTTGGCCAAGGGCCAGCAACAGAAGGACGAAGGCCAAACTGGTTGCTCGATCAGTTTATTTCATTCTCTCTCTGCTTCTCTCCCGGCTCTGGATCTCTCTCTGGATCTCGCCCCCCAACCCACTCTTACAGCCTAGTTAAATCCCCCCAGCATGAGGGGGTTGGGGCTTACACATAGGTGTGGTCACAATCAATAGGGATAAGGTTCCTTTCCCTCAGGGGATGCTGCTTCTAGGACAGGGCGGAGTCCCATGAGTGTGTTTCTCCTCTCCTCATCTAGCAAACATATAAGCATTCATAATATTAATCATTTTGTATTGACACAATAAGAAATGCAATAAGCTTATAGAATTGCTCTCCAGGGCCCATCTCAATCTCATACTACAGTGCTCAGGCCAGATTAGTCTTTCCTATCCCTAGCAGGGTCCTAGTCTCGTCGTTATTTTTGGATCATGACAGCATTTGTCCATGATCAAGCTCTTAACTTATAGTTAAGAATTAGACACTTTGGCCAGGCCCATCTCGATGCCAGGGTAGCACATAACTCACCACTTGCCCTGGATCCGTCCCGTCCCTCGTCAGAACCCTGCTTTTGGGTTGCTAGGAACTGAGGGCAACTGAGGCTTAAGTAGAGAAAGCAGATGCCTGGAAATGAATAATATTCTAAGCCAATTAAGTCCCAAGTTACAAAAGCATAATATTGTCTTCTTGTGTCTATACAAAAAGGACATTGCTTTGAAGTAAATTATTCAAAAGGGAATTTATTGCACTAAGGAGAGGAGAAAGGCAATATTAACTTATAATATAAATTCAGTGTCCTAGAAAGGTCTGACTTCACAAATTAACAGACTCAGATTAGGGGGAAAGCTGGTTAACTGTTTGGGGAAGAGAGCATAGAGAAGTAGTTACAGATAAACAAAGAAATGGGAGTGACTCAGGAGCACCTTAATGTGTGTGACCGGGATGAACCTAAGCTCCTTGTGGTAAGGGGGAAAGGACAAAGCAATGTCATCCTACAAACTATTAGACATAAATTAATTTGGGGGGTTTAACTATTATAAATAATATTAAAATACACATGATAAGAATGTCTATGAAATATCTATAATAGCTGAAAACTTAAAAATTGTTTAGTGTTCACTTTCCAAAGAATAGAGAAATGAATTGTCATATATTCATACAATGAATACTATTCAGCAGTACTGAATGCTTTATGAATACTACTCTATGAACACTCTTCTGACTTCTACAAAGTACAAAAATAGAAAACAACACAAATAAATTTAAAATAATCATATTGAATGAAAGATTATGAGAAAAACAATATACAGTATGATTCATTTGCATGAAATGATTCATATAAAAAACATAGTGGTATGGGCCATATCAGTGATTGCCTCTTGGAGATAAATTGGTTAGAAGAAGCATGATGGAACATTCTAGAACAATGATTGTTGTGGTCCATTTAGGCTGCTATGTTAAAAATAACTTAAACTGGGTGGTTTAACAGCATCAAGCATTTATTTCTCATAATTTTGAACAGCGAAAGTCCAAGATCATGGCACCAGCAACGTCAGTGTCTGGGGGCATGCTTCCTCAGAGATGCTGCCTGCTCACTACTCCTCATAATGGAAGGGACAAGCAACTTTGCCACAGCCTCTTTCATCAGAGCACTAACCACATCCTACTGACCCATCCTAAAATCATCACCTTGGGAAAGGGGATTTTAACATGTTAATTTGAAGGTGAAATATACTTTGAGTATTTCCTTTGTAAGGAATATGGGCTATGCCTTGATTAGAATGGCAGTATCATTTGTAATGTTTACATTTACCACGGTTTATTGACTTATGTATTTTA
The DNA here is from genome assembly GCF_027595985.1 of Sorex araneus. NCBI lineage: Eukaryota > Metazoa > Chordata > Mammalia > Eulipotyphla > Soricidae > Sorex > Sorex araneus. The sequence goes on along the minus strand of NC_073306.1, from coordinate 182,500,976 downwards.
AAATCATCTCCTCTTATATTCCATGTAAATTATGACTAAATGTTTGTAGGTTAAAATATTGCAATGAGAAGGAGTCATCAATAAAGAAAATGAAAGATAAGTCAGAACAAAAAAAATACCTACCTAAAAGAATAATGTATAGGACTGTATACTTAAGTGATAAAACCTATAAACATGTCAAGATATGTGTAAGTTTCTATAGTAGGAAGCTGTAGGATGTTGGACCGATAGTGGAGTGTTGGACCAATGGAGGGATGCCTGGGATAACTGTCAGGTTTTTTTTCTTTTCTTTTTTTGGCAGTTTTGAGCCACATCTATGGTGCTCAGAGCTTACTCCTGGCTCCATGCTCAGGGAAGACTACTGGTGGTGCTCAAGGAACCATATATAGTGTCAGAGATTGAACTGGGGTCAGCCACTTGCAAGGCAAGAGACTTAAATTCCGTATTATTTTTCTGGCCCCAAAGTTCTTTTTCTTGATGTGGACTACAATACAATATAATATATTTGTTTGCCATATGTAGCACCGTCCTCCCTTTGTTCATCGATTTGCTCAAGCAGGCTCCAATAATGTCTCCATTGTGAGATTTGTTGTTACTATTTTTGGCATATCAAATATGCCACGGGTAGCTTTCCAGGCTCTGCTGTGCGGGCAGGATATTCTTGGTAGCTTGCTGGGCTCTCCAAGAGGGACGGAGAAATCGAACCCAGGTCGGCTGTGTGCAGGGCAAACGCCCTTCCCCCTGTGCTAGCACATGTGAAATCGTGAGGGATCTCTGTGAATGGACACGGACAGCATCCTGGAGATGCCACTAAAAAAGATTTAGTTGGAGAGTTATAGTTGTACATTTCTGGTTCATAAATGTATAAGGGTGTGAAGGACAATATAGAGATCCTGGAATTTATTGCACATAAATTGAGAAACCATAGAAGAGCTTTGCTTAGAGTAGAAATACACTCCAATCATCACTACTAGCAATTATTGTGACCTATTGTGGAGAATGCATTATAGGGAGTAAGGCGAGGGAAAAAAGGGGAAAAAATCAGCTTGCTAGCTAGCAAAGCAGTTCAAGTCAGAGTTACAGGACTCAGAGTTTGTATGGTCACAATGTTCATGGATCAAAGCAAATGTTTCGAAGGTGTATTTGACTAAGAAGCAAGAACTGAGGAAGTTAGGTTTCTGGTAGTTTTCTCTCATGACCAGCAGGGCCAAAAGGTTATGTCTTTTGCAGAAATGAACTGCAACTGGAGGAAATTTTCGAGAAGAAAAATGAGGAATTAGTTTTGAACAATCTATAAAAAAATGCAAATTTATTTTTACACCCTACTAACTTTCCCATGCCATATAAATCTTCACCCAACCTCTCCTGCATCTAACAACTGTTCAGCCACGGAGTCGTCACTACTCTTTTCTGATTCCTCCTCTATGGCCCATGTCTGGGCCATATCTACAGTTTTTTATTAAAAAATGCTCTTTCCCATTATATTTCTGCATATAATTGGCCAAAACTTGCTTCATCTGTCATCTTGAAAATTTATAGGTCTTCTTTGTCTTCTTGTCTACAAACCCTGTACATATCTTTCTGATGTTTTTTTAGAATCACATTATGTAGCCGTTGTTACTTTCTTCTTAATATCACTGTCACTGTCATCCCATTGCTCATAGATTGCTCGAGTGGGCAGCAGGTATGTCTCCATTGTGAGACTTGTTGTTACTGTTTTTGGCATATCACATATGCCACGGGTAGCTTGCCAGGCTCTGCCGTGCGGGCCAGATACTCTCGGTAGCTTGCCAGGGTCTCAGAGAGGGGCAGAGGAATCGAACCCAGGTCAGCCACATGCAAGGTGAATGCCCTATCCTAGGCGCTATCACTCCAAAATATTGACTATTAAAATGAAGTCCCATTAAAGACAGAAACCACGGTATCTGCTTAGTGTATCTTAAGTCATCGGTATAGGTTCAATAAGTGACACACTCTAATTATTATTTTAAAGTCCTGTCATGGCTTAGATGACAGCTCAAAAGATGAGTACATAATTTTTACAATCCCTGACACCACCTGGCTTCCCAGCACTGGTGGAGCAGCTAACAAGCACGGAGCTAGGAGCACTGGGCCCAGCCAAACAAAAACAAACAAAAACCCTTTGTTTTCAGAAGCTATTCAATCAACTTGCGTTACAATTTAATATTTCAATTTTTCTAGATGTTTGCTGAGTATCCACTATATGTCAGGGTTAAGTTTAATTGATAGAAAGGAAGTTAGACTTCCTCCTAATGCACTTCTAATATTAATGGGGCATGAATATTAACATAACAAAGCTACATGTTGCAATGAATAAAGCATTTTAGGAATGCAAGTGTTGTTCCCTATTCATTCATTCATTAGGTCTCTTTTCTCTTAATTCTTTAAAAATTACTATAAACTGACTTTTAAATCTTTTTCTGTTAGATATACCATCTGAGTGGTACAATTGGTGTTAATTTTTTTAAATTCTTATTTCTCTTGACTGTGGTCCAGGTTTTGTATCTTTTATTGTATATCATTAAATTTAACTGTTTTATTAGTTTTTAATTTTGGAGGGGTATTCCATGGTTCTCAGGATGACCATGTAGTGTCAGGGATCAAATTTAGGGCCTCATGCATCCATGCAAAGCATGAGCTCCGACAGTCCTTTGAATTATCGCCCGCCCTGGTTGTGAAGTGATTTTAATTAAATTTTTTAATTTATCGTTGTGGAGGCCACACCCAATAGTGTTTGAGGGTCTTCGGGACCATTCCTTGTCATGTTCAGGGGGATCATGCAGTACTGGGATTGAATCCAGGATCTGGTACATGCAAAGCATTCACATGGTCTGTAATTTAAGCTACATCCCCTGATACCTAAGTTTATTTTTGTTGTTGTTTAACTGCATTTCAGTCAGTACTTTGGAAACTCTAGATTTTATTACCTTCTTTTCAAAACCTCTTGGGGGACATAAGCAAATGGTTGTTATTTGATTGGCAATTTGAACTTGAGTTTCGGTTTGCTTATGAACTTGAGTTTGGTTTGCTTATGATTTGCTAGGAGTTTTTTTAAGCACCTACACAGAGAAGATTCAGTGTGTGAAGTTGGTGTTAGAGGAGGATTTACATGCTTCCTTTTCCAGCAAGTGCTCCTTGTCTGAAACCATGTAGCAAACAAATAATAATTTGAGAGGCTTTTTGTTTCAGCTTTTGCATCATCATCATCATCATCATCATCATCATCATCATCATCATCATCATCATCATCATCATCCCATTGATTGTCGATTTTCTCAAGCGGCCTCTGTAATATCTCCTTTCATCCTAGCCCTGAGATTTTAGAAGCGTCTCTTTACTCATCCTTCCCAATGGTGTCACATTGGAGGCTCTTTCAGGGTCAGGGGAATGGGACCCATCATTGTTACTGGTTTTGGCATATGAATACGCCACGGGGACTTTGCCAGGCTCTTCCATGAGGGCAGAAAACTCTCGGTAGCTTCCCAGGTTCTCCTAGAAGGAGAACTAGGCTATAAGATGTCCACGCTTCCAGGAGGTTGGTTTAATAGTCTCTGGATGTTGGCTGTTGATTGGATTACACGGGCACCAGGGGCAGTTTCTGGGTGTGACTACCTAGCTACTGGAAAATGGGGAATCTGGGCAGAAGAGGCCAAGTCCCGATCTGAGCAGGCTTGGAGATCTCAGCCCCAGGTCCTGCACACCTGGGTTCCTCTGCCGGTTCCTTCAAGAAACCTCACGCAGGTTCCTTCATGCTTGAGGCTCATCCGAACTTGTCAGACTCTTGCCCTTATACCTGGCTGTCTTCACAGGGGCCCCTCAGAGGGGGTGGGTTGAGTTTCTCTCCCCACCCCGAGCAGAGCCCTGGCAGCCGAGTAAAGGCAGGCGAAGCAATGTCAAATATTACAGCAAAAACATGCAAGTACAAAAGTACTCAGGGCCAGTTGAATTGAAAGGGCTAGTTGAAAGGGCTGGACTGCAGCATGCTTTGCATTCAAAAGGTCAAGTTTAATCATCAGTATCACACAATCTGGCCAGCACCTCTGGGAACCACCCCTGCATGTCATGTGAGGTGTAACCCCTAAGTACAGCTAGGTATGGTCAAAAATCAAAAAATAAAATGAAAGCTCTCCCTATTTATTTAAAAACTAAAAGAAACAACAACTGGAAAGATAGGATGGCATAAGGCACTTGCCTTCCATGTGGTGGACCTGGGTCAGACCCAGCATCACATTTGATCCCCAATGCCAGCACTTCCAGGATTAATTCCTAAGTGCAGAGCCAGAAGCAACCAGAGTATCACCGGATGTGACCCCCCAAAACAGCAACAATAAAAAGAACAAGGCACTCAGGTTGGTTCTCTCCACCTCACTCAGACTTTCCCCATTTTAGTTACAAGTACTCCCCAGGCCCCCAAAACAATTTTTTTTTTTAAAAAAAAGCATTTTATGCTACTTTACCTTATTTAACCCTGACATCACTACCATCAAGAGCTCATTTTCTCCCACTGTTTAGACAATGTTAAGACATATTAAGTGGTGCCCTCATGGCCACCGATTGCCCTTCCATTCCCAGACCTAACACCAGGACGTGAGCTTCTTTTATTTCTCTCGAGATCTCTCCCACCAATTCCAATCTTTTTCACTCTTTACCTTCAGCCTCACCTCTTTCAAATGTTGGGCACTCTCCCACCCACCTTTGCCCCTGCGTGATATTGCTAAGGTGAGCACAGAAATTCCCCCAAGAGGCCCCCCACCACTTTTCCAGCCTCATCTCCTCCACTCTCTAACAACTCTCATCTCTTTCTCAAATTCTGCAGCTTTTGCATGGGTGATGCAAAATGTTTTTGTCTTAAGTTAGGAGTCGGCCAGCTATGTAGCCTTTGGGCAAAATTCAGCTCTGCTCCTTTGTTTGTGAGGCCAGGAGCTAACAATGGTTTTATATTTGAATTTTATTTTATTTTAATTTTGTCTCTACCACCACCCCTATCAACCTCCTCTACCTGTTCTATCTACTTCTCATTCCCACTTCCCTGGAAACTACCATTTTGTTGCCAATAGTTAAGAATTTGCTTTTGTTTTCAAACTTTGAATCTTCCATTTTTTTTTAAATTTGTAATTTTTATTTATTTTGGGTGGGGGTGAGGGTCACACCTGGCAATACTCAGGGATTACTCCTGGCTCTGCACTTAGAAATTACTCCTGGTGGTGCTGGGGTCTATATGGGCTATAGGGGAACAAAACGGGCTAGTCGAGAGCAAAGCAAATGCCCTCTCGGCTGTACTATCGCTCGGGCCCCTTCAAAAGATTTTTAAAGTTTCTCTTTTTCTTTCTCTAATTTCCCTCTATTTCTCTCCTTAATCCCTCCCCCTTTCTCTTTCTCTTCCTTCCTTCCTTCCTTCCTTCCTTCCTTCCTTCCTTCCTTCCTTCCTTCCTTCCTTCCTTCCTTCCTTCCTTCCTTCCTTCCTTCCTTCCTTCCTTCCTTCCTTCCTTCCTTCCTCTTTCTTCCTCTCTTTCTCTCTTTCTTTTTATCCTTTCTGTTTTTCTTTTTTCATCCTTCCTTTCTTCTTTCTCTTTCTCTCCTTCCTTCATTTCCCTCCTTTCTCTCCTTCTTTGCTCCTTCCTTCATCCTTTTTTCTTCTAAAATCAAAAAAGAAATCACGTAAATATTAGCCATCTGCTTGTTTATACTTGTTGTATGTTTGATTGCTAGATCCGGAGAAGTTTCTCCTTAATAGACATACTTAAAGCACAAAAGATTACTGCATTCATTAAACCGATGAAACTCAAGGAAAAAACCTTTTCTGTCTCATTTACCATTTTCTCTACGTAAGGTTTACCCTTGACCCGGGTGGGGTGAGCATGCAAGGTGAAGCGAGACCCCTGCTGTGTATACAGAAGGTCAGACATTGACCTTGCATATCACTTCAGAGAAGTAAGATGAGTAGGAGGGTGAAGGAGGATATGACATTTTTAAATAATATTACAGAGAAAGGCTCTAATAAGCCAGGTTTTGAGAAACCTAACCTCTTCTTGAGACTTTCCCTAGAATGACTCTTCTTCCTTTGGAGAAGCCCATCCCTGTTACAGCTTTTACCACACTGCTGAAATAACAGTGTTTTCTGACATGCAGTAGTTTATTTCCCAAACAGAACAGTTTGCTTCATAAATGAATAGATAATGTTCACTGAATGCTGCTTCAGTGAAGAATGCTATAAAGTATTATACTGGAACAACTTTAATTATTTGGCAAAATAATAAATGCATTGTAGAATTAATTTTCTTCAAGGTCAGTTGTGTTCAGACTATGTAGTTTTTTATTTGTACACCTCCTGCCTTACTTTCTTTCCCACCTCTTCCCTTCTCCTTAGGTAACATGTGTTCTATTATCAATGTCCAATGGTTTGCCTTTTAGATTTGTTTTGTCTGGTCATCAACATCATAGCTTTATATTGTACACATAGATTAAATCGTTCAAATGGTTGTCTTATTTTGCTTCACACAGAAGCTTTGGGGTCCTTCCACTTTGCTGTCATTGGCAAAATTTCTTCATTTTTTTAATTGTAGGTAAATACTATTTCATTATATTCATATTTGACATCTGTATCCAACCACCCACTGATGGGTGGGCACTCTGGTAGCTTCTGCATTTTAACTGCTGTAAACACTGAGGTAGACATACATTTTTGTGTTAAGGTTTTCTTATTGTTTGGATAGATGCACAAAGTTGGATTGATGGATCATATGGTAGCTCAGTGTTTTAATTTCTTGTGGGAAATCCATAGCATTTTCCAAAACTGGTTGCCACAATTCATATTCCCATCAACTGTGCATAGTTCTGTATCCTCCATAGCTCTCCAACACTTATTGTTATTATGGTTTTGATATAATAGTTCTGCATTTTTAATGGTTATATATTCAATGAATATAGAAGTATTGCTATAAGGTCCTTGATTTGGACCCTTGACCTGCAGACTCCACAAAAAAGAAAAATGTTCCTTGGCCCTTGTTAAAAATAAATTGCTTTCCCTTTTACTCAATACTTAGGAAAAAAATGAATTTCCTTATATTCATTGAAAATCCTTAACAGATTAGTGCTTAATTCTTCCATTGAGAAGGACTGTTTAGGAACACATATAAACTTAAATGCGTTTTTTGATGTCTCAACTTGGTGATTAGGTTGTTAGGGTAAGTTCTCTCAGAGAGTAAAAGGGAATGTGCCTGCCACAGAGGCGGTGGGGATGGAGGGGTGGGGAGGAGGAGTTGGGGAGGAATACTGAGAACATTAGTGGTGGAGAATGGGTACTGGTGGAGGGATGGGTACTCGATCATTCTATGACTGAAGCGTAAGCACAAAGCTTCTAAGTCTGTAACTATACCTCATGGTGATTCATTAAAATTTTTTAAAAACTTTTGGGGCTGGAGTGATAGCACTCCAGCCTTGCACGCAGCCGACCCAGGTTCGATCCCCAGCATCCCATATGGTCCCCTGAGCACCGCCAGGAGTAATTCCTGAGTGCATGAGCCAGGAGTAACCCCTGTGCAATGCCAGGTCTGACCCAGGTCTGTTCCACGAACAACCCTGTAGAAGCCACTTTCTGGGATACTTTGGGGAATTGCTCTTTGCATGTATATTCCTATCCCTAGTCATGGACACTTGTGTGAAACCTATGGGAATTCTGAATTCCCTTTCTGCATAGCTCATTCTTCCCTATTGCCCTCTTGTTATGGACTGAACACTTGCAGCTGTTGAAAATAAATAAGTTGAAGCCTTCTTCCCCCAATATCATGTTATTTGGAAGCGGGCTTCTTTGTTAGTAATTAGGTTCAAATAAAGGAGCAAGGGCTCCTGAGAATGAGATGACAGTTTATAGGGAAAGGACCCAGAGTTCTTTCCTCCTTGTGGGGACACGGGAAGGCAGTTGGTTGTCCAAAAACTAGGAAGAGGGCATTGACCATGAAACCAAATCAGCAGCTCCTTGATCTTAGACTGCCTAATTCCCAGACTTTGATAAGTAACCTCCTGTTATTTGTGATTTAAGTTACAAGATTTGTGATATTTTTGTTTGTTTAATGGTAGCCTAACTTGGCCAAGACACCAATTCTGTAAAGTCTGGTCATTTCAACTGCCCTCAAATATGAGCTCTATCTCTTTAGCTAAGCAGGAACCACTGCATTTGGCTTCAGCTACTTAGGAGGAATCCAGATACCCTATGGGACTCTTCTCAGTCCTCACACCAAACTTTAAACTTTCTAGCTATCCATACTCTTCCCACCCAAATAATCCAGAATCCTAGACACCCCCCAAACCCGTCCCCCTGGCCCATAATGATGAGCTCATCAAAAAAAAAAAAAGGTATGTGCTTTTTCAAGGAGTCAAGTCAGAATGTAAAGAACAGTTGAGCTCAAATAGAAAAGAAAACCATCAGAGATGGGGAACTAGTTAAACATAATGGAGAGGGGGCTTCAAACTCCGCTGAGGAGGACTCTATATAAGAAAAAAAAGAAAACAATTGTAGCATTTATGATACTTAAGAACCATACTCCTTAATGTAATACCTTCTTCTATCTTAGTTGTGTGTCAGAATCAACTGAATAGCATTGGAAATCTGTAGATGCCTAATAATTTAACAAGTATTTTGAGAGGAGTGGGTAGTTTGCCCAGAAATGTATGGGACCCAGGGGACACCTTTAGAAAGATAAGACTCAGCCAACTATGTCTGATGGTTCGATGCTTATACTTTCTAATATATAGTTCACAGGGCCACTGAAGCCTTGGGTCCACCAGGCTTACATGTAGTGGTGCTGTGTTTGGGTAGGTCATGTTGTACTAGGGATTGAACTTGCGTCATTAAGCTTCCAAGGCATGTATCCCTGAGCCCTGAACTATCTCCCTGACTCCCACTGGGTGCTTTTATGAGGGATCCTCATTCAATATGCCTAATTATGAGCCTCAATAAAATATATCTAGGAACTCCACTGGTTTTTCTCCACTCACCTACATTCCCACATCTATTCTCAGACCTTTCCCTGATCCCTGGGATGCTGACTCCTTCAGAGGTCATCTTATCTTGGATATAGAGTCCCTGGTTAGAGATCAGTATACTGGCACCTCTTCCTAGGAATCCCACCCCACAGTTCTGGCTTTGATTCCTTGTGAAGTTATAGCCAACGCTTTTCTGTTGCCATCTTGCTACATTTTCAGTAATTAGCTGAATTCATTCGTAAGTATAGCTAGAATTTTAAAATAAAGTATATAAATTTGCGATTAAATAAAGTTCATTAAAATAGCAAGTATGTAAACTCATCACTTCCTAATTATTTTACAGCACATTACAATTATGTATGTACTTGAGGCTAATTGCATCTATTGTGCTTGTGTGCCTAAAATCTTGTAAGAAAGTGAGCTTCTCTGTACTTCTTTCCAACTCCACACTTACTGACAACATTGCTGGCTTAAAACTGGATGTGACCAGAAGATTTACTCCTTGAAAGTCAGCAATTATTATGGAGCTGGCTTTCTTGTCCCTGAAGAGCAGGTTTAATATTTAGAAACTTCTGGGTACAGCTATCTTCTGCAGAGCTGGGTCTTTTAGTGTTTCTCTAGTTGCATCACTTTAGGAACCACTGTTGTCAAGGTTGGATACAGAATCCTCCCTTGATGGGTCTTTGATAGGCTCAAGTTGGTTCTAATCTTTTGGTGTTCACCTGGAATTCATTGTCAAGTTTCCTGCCTCCACCTGCCAACCTTTATTTGGCATCACTACCATCCAAGCCAAATACTCTATTATTATTATTATTATTATTATTATTATTATTACTATTAGTAGTAGTAGTAGTAGTAGTAGTAGTAGTTCTCTGTCCTCGTGTCTCTGACCATGAACTCTCAGAAAAGTTTCTTCATATGACTCACTTTAATTAAATCACTGTGAATGTGTCCTAATGGGTCAGGACTAAGGAATCATGGTCAAGGACTAGTATGTCCAAAAGTTCAACTGATAGAAGACAAATACTATTAACATGGAAAAAAGATTTTAATCTTTATAAGAACCAGGGGTAGGGGTTAGATAGATAGTGTGGTGGGTAAGGCACTTTTCTTGCTTGAAGCTGACCCAGTTTTGATACCTGGACCATATAAAGTTCTCTATGCCCTGCCAGGAGTGATCCCTGAGCACAGAACCTACAGAAAATCATGAATACTGCTGGGTGTGCCTACCCACCCCAAGATATTCAGGGTTGGATCGATAGCTCGGGGGTAAACTAGTTGCCTTGCACAATACCAGGCAGGTTAGATCCCTGGCACCACATATGGTCTCCTAAGCATAGCCAAAAAGCTGAGCCAAGAGTAAGCCTGAGAACGGCTGGATGTGGTTTAAATGAATTTCACAAAAGAAAAAAAACCTGATTCATGTTGAGGAAAGTCAAATTTTAACAAAATTCTATTCATTCTCTCTCTCTCTCTCTCTCTCTCTCTCTCTCTCTCTCTCTCTCTCTCTCTCCCTCTGTGTGTGTGTGTGTGTGTGTGTGTGTGTGTGTGTGTGTGTGTGTGTACTTTGGAACTTCTCAGACACTTGAATAGAACTAATACATTAGTTTTAAACTTTCTGGGCCATGTTTTCTAAAAAGCATCTTTTGCAAGCAATTTTTCAGAAACACTATGATAGAGTCATTTAGAAATGAAGTTCCAGACACACATTGGAAATTGACCTAAAAGAGAAAAAAGCCTTAAATAGTTCTCATAGCATGTTCTTATTTTTAAAACTAAATGAGCTGATCAATGCTGTCATTTTTGTAAACATATACTAACATCTCTTCTATCCATTGACACTGAAGAATAAGTCCTATACACATAAGCACAAAATTTAATGTCTGAAGATTATCCTGATAAGCAGTGAAAATCAATTTAAACCATTTTTGGATAGAAAGCATTTGAAAATGTATGAAGGTCTTTGTGATGTATGTTTGATGACTATTCGAGACATTTCTCAATATGATTTGGGGGTCATTAGCTGTTGGTTTGCTCCTGCATTTAATGATGCTAAACTGCTGGTTTTGTGTTTTTGTGCACGTACTTCAGATATTTCTTATTTCACTCTGTCAGGTTGTCAGCCATCATTGCTTACGATTGTCAATGTGTCTAATTCTAGCTTCCCACTTGCTTCTAATCTTCTCTAACATGGGAATCCAGACATCCAGGCTGTTGAGAATTATGTGTTCAGTGATGGGAGATACTATTTCCTATACTCCTGCTTGATAAGGTTACTAGGTAAATGATCTTCACACCCAAAACTTAATATATCAAACTCAACCCCAATTTAGACAAATAGAAAATGAAATTGAGTCTGTTGAATAATCTGAAATAGCAAATTTTAACGATAAAGTAATAAACCCCAACAAATAGAATATATTTTGTAGACATTATCTCTTTGGCCTAAAGTTTTATTTTTTTACAAGATATCTTTTAAAGCCCGGACAACGCTTCATTATTTGGTGGAACTAAATCTGTTTTCTTGACAAGCATTTTGTGAGTTTCATGTCAGACAAATTTATTCTGAAGGGAAAAATAAATGTTCACTTTCTGCTTTTTATTTTTGGGGGATTGGCTTTTCAATCCAGGATTGAAATCATCTCTATGGGATGACAGCTAAAAAAAAACCCCAAACATCTAACGGAGACAGGAGACAAAAATCACAAGAGAAACCCCAAGGAGCTTTGGGAAGGCATGTGCCTGAGGCAACACATACTTACATAAGCTTCCATTATGCATGAAGTTACTGGGGAATCTTCGCAGTGCCTTATGGGAGGCCTATTTACATGGATTTTGTTACAGGCTCTAACCACATTTTGAGTCAGACAGAGTGGTGTCTGATGTTAAATAAATAAATTAGAATGTCCTCATGAAAAAAGCTTCCCTTCCCTTCCAGTCAGGACCCATCACTGGTGTGGCCCATGACCTTGAATCTGTGTTTGGATTCCACAGAAGGTGGTTATAAGTCCAGCTCAAGAGCCGATCATGGTTGCTGATTTCCAGAGATGTGTCATATTTTGGTTGCTGCAGGGGATGAACAGTGGGCAAGAAAGCGCACATGTGTTCAGTTTCTTTAGTTGTATCATTATGATTGTGAAGAACTTCAAGAGAAGTGTGGTTGCTTGAAAGAGATAGCTTCCTTAAAGGTTTATATTTATCTTCTGGGGAAAAGGAACTTAATTTATATTAAACCAAATCGATATAGTGAAACTGACTACCTGGGTCCTTGAGTAGTGCGTGCACAATGAACATATAAGACTCTGATGTTTATGATGTTGTAGCAGTTTTGGGTGCCAGATAACCCTTTCTAGGCCTCACACTGGTTTATTGCTAGTTTTATTGTTCAAAGTCCCATATCCTTTGCTGCTTGTTCCTTGATATCTCACTGTTGGCGGGATTTTTTTCCCCTCTGTGTATATGGGTTCTTGAGAGATGTATAGAATATTTGCAAGCACAACTCCAGCTGTTTATGGAGTTACAGTTAGTTATTTAGATAGCCTGAAGAAGGTAGTTTGGGGTTTCCGATGTTCTGGGTTCTTACCTCACACTGGTTCCTCACTGGTTCCTGGGTATGTCCATAATCCTCGTCTCCCTCTGGTTCCATCCCTCAAAGTCTATGTTCCTCGTCTGTCTCTGGAGGTCCACTACTTTTCTCCTGATCTGGGGCTGATGTTCTGTCTCCTGTCACTTGACCTCTCCACACCTGCCCCCTTGGCTTTCCTTAGTTCATGGTCACATGTACGTGGGCGAGAAATGCTGTGTCTTCCCGTGAGGACTCAGGAAAAGCTGCTGCCCATCTGGGCATGAGCATGGGGTCAAAGAGGAAGCTCCCCGCAAGAACCCCCTTTTATATCTTACCATTCCCTGCCCTAGTCATGCCCACTCTCTGTCTGACATTTCCATGATCTCTACAGGGAGAGTTAGAAGGACCAATCAAATTTACTAGATTCCCTGGCCCCCTTTCCTCCCCACTGCAACCCTGCCGTGCTCACAATGCCCTTGTTTACAGGTTTGCTGGTCTATGGCTGGTGCCCTGCAGCCTGTTCCTCGCTGTTGGTATCTAATGCTCTTTGTTCCTGTGTTCTCGGGCCACGTGTAAGGAAAATGCTGCTTTTCTGCTATCTGAGGTGAGGGGTCAAAGAGAGGCATCTGGGCACAAGTATAAGGGCAGAGAAGGAGTTTTCTGACCTGTGTCCCCTTTTATGTCCTCATTCATTTTCTCTATTTAACCATCCCCACGATCTAGCCGGCTGATAGTAAGATTTAAAATGACCAACAATACTAACTAGATTACCTGATGTCTGGCCCCTCCCCCTCCTTTCCACCATAGCGCCATCTAAACTGAGCCAAGTCTGGCTAGAATGGTCACAATCATTATGGCAACTACCACCATTTGTGGAGCTTCCATCATGAGCAGCACCCTGAGGACTTTGTGTTCATTCGTATTCATAATCCTCAGCACAATTCAACATTAGCCCTGTTTTGCAATGAATCTGAACACTGAAGAAATTCATACATTGACTTAAGCTTGCACCTCCATGAAGAAATGGAACGGGGATGAACACATGCGAGCCGTTTGGCTCATTTGCTCCTTTGAACTGCTTCATCAGCCTCCCGCTCGCCTTCCATCACGCTGTACGCATGTGGACTCCTGTGCCTTAAGTCTCAGGGCTGCATCAGAGGTGGCTCCATGCCGTACTTCATCCCTCTGTCCCCAGAGCTGCCTTCCAAGCTGGGATCTGATTGCTCCAGTGGAAGTTCAGAAGAGGGCAGAGACTCCAAATATTTGAATCAATTTGTTTTTTTTAAATCTTACCTGCTGAAAAGTCAGCCAAACTAAATCATGAATATGGTGGGGGTAGGAAATAGTAAGATATTAAAGGGGATAAATGCCCCTCCCTCCAAAGCTCCCCCTTTATTTGCAGGGGGGGAAACATTTCTCTATGATCAGGACTTACTCCTGGCTCTGTGTTCAGGGATCCCCTGTACACTCTCTCTGGCCCTACCTGTCTAGGTTTTATGTTTCTTGTGACTCAGCTATAGTGCTACTTCCTACTTCCATAAAACCTGCCTAGATCCCCAAACTAGATCCCAAAAGAAATGGTATTTCCCTCCCTGGAACACGAGGCACTGTTTGCCTCTGGAATCTACTTAAGGAGGGTCTCAGTGCCCAGGGCATTCATTTTTTACTGACCGATTCTCATCTTTACATACTACTGAACTCCACCTGCCTTTTCACCAGGACTGTCCAGGCATCAAGCAGGTGGTCTATAAATGATTGTTGCATGGATGGAGAGGTAAGGGTTTGTTATTATTTAAATACACTGTCAGTTAACATACTCTGCCTTTTACTAAAATATAACATGCATATAGAACAGAGAGAAAATCATGGATAGGTGTAGGATAACTGGGTTTGTCCTTTCAGCCTTGCCTCAGAGGACTTAGTTTACCTGAAAGCAATGTCCGTTCTGTATGAACACAGGAAGACAGTTAATATTATGCTCTTGTAACTTGGGGGTTGATTGACTCCAATAATATTTACTCCAGGATCTGCTTTCTCGACTCAGTTGCCCTTAGTTCCTAGCACCCCAAAAGCAGGGTCCTGACGAGGAACAAAATGGACCCAGGGCAAGCTATGAGCTACCTTGGCATCAAAATGGGCCACAATACTCAACTAGAAGTTCAGAGCATGGTCATAGACAAATGCTGTCATGACCCAAAAGTAACAACAAGACTAGGACCCTGCTGGGGTTAGGAAGACTAACCTGATCTGAGGACTGTGGTCTGGAATATATAGTGAGATGTCCTCAGGAAGAACCAAACTTTAAGTTTGAGTTATCTCTTTCTGTGCTCATACAGAATGACATTGCTAGAAATACTAGAAGTAGATTTACACAACTAATTAAGTGGATTACTAGCTGGGTAAAGAAGAAAGCAACACACCCTGGATGGGATCCCATCCTTAAATGGATCTCCTAGTAATCTGGAGTAATCTCTTTAGACGAGATTTTAACCTTGAGTTAATCTCCTTGAGTTGTCTTACCTCTCTTTGTTGATTTGTTAATGTTCAACCCACCTTTGTATCACCACCCTATGTGATTGCTATATAAATTAAGACTGTAAGAGCAGAGGGGGTCAGAGTCAGAAGTAGGGGTCAGAGTCAGAGTAGGGGTCAGAGTTAGAGTAGGGGTCAGAGTCAGAAGTAGGGGTCAGACTCAGAAGTAAGGGTCAGAGTCAAAAGTAAGAGTCAGAGTCAGAAGTAAGGGTCAGAGTCAAAAGTAAGAGTCAGAGTCAGAGTCAGAAGTAGGGGGACAGAGTCAGAAGTGAGAGCGAGAACGAATCAGATCAGAGTCAGAAGTAAGGGTCAGAGTTAGAAGTGAGAGCGAGTGGAACTCCAGAGAAGCAGAAGGGCTCCAAAGAGAGAAGCAGAAGGGCTCCAGAAAGAGAGATTGGGAGAAAGATCGGAAGAGACCAGAGGAGAGATGACAGAGACAGAGAGAGGTCGGAAGAGACCAGAAGAGAGACTACAGAGACGGAATCAGAGATAGAGAGACAAACAGAAGAGAGCACAGCAGCACACAGAGAAGTAGAGCACGAAGGAGGAGCCATCCCGATCTGGACCATACACAGCGGCTCAAGAGCACCAAATGCAAGTGGTGAGAGACAGAGAAAGCCGCCCTGAGAGCCTGAGAACACACATTACCTTTTCACACCTGCATGTGTATTTTTTACAGATAGGGCAACCAGTTATTGCAAAGTTAATACTCATTAGACAATAATCCAGGACAAGAAATCAAATATTAAATTCCCTCCTGGAGGAGGCAAACTAGAAATGACAAAGGGGCAGTGGTGGAGGGTCTTGATTACTTTCTTGGTGGTAGAGGTGCTGTGACTTTGTACATCAACGGCATACAAATATTAACAGTACTGTAACCATGTCACTACAATAACATATGTAAGTAAATAATATATAAAAACCTCCTCTGCCTACTGCCTTATTTCTCCGAATTCCTATTTTCTTCCCAAAGTTGTCACTATTATGACTTTTTTCTCACTATTATGACTTTTAACGCCACAGATAAGTTTTAAATTTGCATTTAACATAATCATACAAATAAGTCCTTTCTGTGACTTGCTGGCTTCATTTAAAAAATATTATGTCTCTGAGATTTATTTGAATTGTTGCATTTTTATTTTTATTTTATTTTGTTGTTGAATAGTACCTCACAATATATACTCTGGCTTATTTATTATTAATTCCTCTGGTGATGGGTATGAAATGGGATGTTGGAGCTCTCTGGAAGGTCTGAGCTGGGACTCAGAAATAATGCAACTCTAGACATATTTTTCTATGGCGTTTGCATTTTAGCAATAATCATGATATTGAATTTAACACAATCAAAATTAATTTCAAGATAAATTTATATATATATATATATATATATACATATATATATATAAGTGGCTGAAGTGTTTCCAATTCTGTGTGAGACAGTGAGCAGCATTAGTAAAGTGAAAGGAACACTGAAATAGAAATCCAATGTCCAATCAAAAGGATTTTAAATACCAAGGGTGTTAATGGAAGCTCATGCCAGAATGGCTGAATGGCAATGATGCTAATAAACGGGAATCTCAGAGCTGCCTGAAATCCATGTTCTAGGCAGCAAACTACACCTGCATGTCATTCAGTGCATGAATCCAACTGAAATCACACCCAAAGCCACAGCACATCTTGTAATTGTCTCCCACTCACTGCCTTGACAAAGAGAGGAATTTTTGCTCTGGATTCAGAGGGTGACTAAACACCAAGCATAGAACACTGGACAGAGTAGATGGACAAGGGTCTGCTAAGCACACATATTCATAGCCCCAGGGAGGAAGACCTGACTCCACAGGCCAAACAGGGCTTGCATGGAGGAAGAAAGTGAACAGTTGAGGAGTCTCCGGCTGTGCTATAGGATAAAGAGAATGAGGTAGCTCCTGGCTCCAGTGAGAGGGTATGATTGGCTTATTTGGATACTTCTATGGGTTGCAAGGGAGTGGAAACCCAGGGACAAATGATGGCTGTCTCTACTTTCAGTAGTAGGGTGGGGAGGAGAACTTGCAGTTACTTCTTTTGCTGCCCTCCCTATTTCTCCAGGGGCCAAGCAACCACACATGTGGATGAGTAACACGGTCCCCACCAAAAATGAAAACAGGATCCATGATGTGACCAAATTTAGAAGCAGAGGATGGTAAAACCCCTGGAGAGGTGGAGGGTAGCTAAATATCCGTGTTCTTTATATGTATATTTTTCTCATATCGACCTACCACTTTTAATATTATTCATCTAATATTTTTTTAAATCAACTAACTTTTACCTAAATAAACCCAAATAAATTATTGTATATACTGGGATTTTAAAGGTCGTTTTTATTACCACCACAAAGACAAACTCAGTTTTACTTATTCAAAATGAAAAAATGCAAATACAAACCAAATATCATTTTCCTTTTGCGACCCTCACTGTCTCTCCGAGTTGCTGCTGGACTGTATTGCTTGCACAGAGGTTCTGAACCTGAACATTGACTGTCTTTGTTACACAAGTAGACTGGTCCCTGCCCTGATTGTCCTTACATTTGAGTGGAGAAGGGAGACAGTGACAGGTAGGCAGACATATAAACCCCAAAGTCACCATCCAGTCAAAAATTTGATTCCAGCTGTATCACCCCATTCAAAATTTTAGAATTCTTGGAGCTACATCTCATACTCTACACACGTGATTTACCAGAAGTAACACACCACATTGGATAGGACATAAAGTAGAAGGTAACCAATCTTGATTAAGAAAATATAACACAACCTGTAACAATATGTTAGTAATCTCTTATACAAGGGCTTAAAATCTCCAAGGTGAGATATAATAATCTTCACACACGTTCTTCTAAGAAAATCTTTTTTGATAATTTATAACAAATTATTCATAACAAGCAATACAAAAAAATTATTTAGGGCCTGTTATTGGGGAAGGCTTGCGTGGTGGTTGGGAAAATTGGAAATGATGATGGTGGGATGATGAAATGGGGTGGGATTGGTGTTGGAATATTGAATGCAATAAGTCATCATGAACATATAAAAATTTATAGACTTTTAAAAATTTATATATATATTTTTAAAATTAAAAAGATAGTGTTGGGGGGTCCTGGGCTCAAAAATCAAGCATGTTCCTCATGTATGTGAGGCCCTAGTTTTGATTCCACCTAATCTTTTTTGTTTGTTTGTTTGTTTTTTGGGTCACATCCAGTGAAGCTCAGGGGTGACTCCTGGCTCTGGTTCTGCACTCAAGATTTATTTGTGGCACTGCTGAGGAAATCATATGGGATGTTTGGGGTGGAATCTGGGTCAGCTACATGCAAGGCAAACACTCTCCCTGCAGTACTATCACTCTGGCCCCACCTCCTGGTCTTCTGATTAATGCCAGGAGTGCTTTCCCCAAGCACTGGACTGAAAAGAAGTCCTCGAGCAATGTGAGCATGCCTCACCCAAGTTCCAAGAAAAGAGTTCTGAGCAGTGAGAGCTGAGAAATGAGATAAGGCATGAGAAAATGCCGAGTACAGAGTGGTGCAAAACTGTTTTGTTCTGCAGTATTTCACTTTGTCTTCAGACACACACACACACACACATACACACATACACACACATATTCCATATATTCTAGAATATATTATGTGTATATTCCAGTAATTCCTGAAACAGCTCTGAAATGTGTTTACCATTTACATTCACAGATACTAAAAACGAAACCTTTGAGAGATAGCAAACTACCACCAAGTTAGGATGTGAACTTTCTTTTAGATGTTCAGCTTTTTTTCAAATCACTAGTTATGCATACTCACACTCATTCCAATGGACATTCTGGTTATGGTACTTATGCAGAAACCAGGCTTGGACCCATGTTTCATTGCATGAAAACTGCATTATTGGGAAATGCTGTGGCTTTTACTTCTGTATACCATAGCCTTAGGCACCGGCAAGTTTTTCTTTCCTTTAATATATACGATAGTTGATTTCAGCTTTAATATCTTATGAAAGCTGCCAGTATTATCTTTTCAAGTGACAGCACATCTAAAGGAATTCATATAAGCTGATTAGAAAATCAAGCAAACAGATTTTGTCCTACTTCAACTGGGATTGCTCTTGTCCTAACCTTTGTTTCAACCTTTGTTTTAAACATTATAAAGAACCTGTATGGAGGGCCCTAGGACTGTCTTTCTGGAAACCGAATTTAGATTCAAAACCAAGAGAATCCAAGGAAATTTTCATATTTAACTACTTTAAGGCAGGCAAATCAAGTCCATTCTGGTCCTATCAATTTTTGTAAGTAAAGTTTTACTGAAATGCAACCATGTCCACTTGGATTTTTGGATTGCTTGATCTTTAACTGCTTTATGGCAGATCTGAATAGTTTAAATAAAAACTTTATGTCCTGCAAACCTCAAAAGATTTACTGTTTGGCTCTTCACAGAAGAAAAGTACTGATTTCTGATTAAATTTATTGTTCAGTCAACATATCTTAAACTACGCATCATATGAAATAATGATGACAGAGCGATAGATCAGAAAGACTTCCTGGCTAGAAGGTCACAGTCAAACACAGCGTCCATGGCTAACTATGGGAAAGGACTCTCTTTTTATCTGTGGGAAAATTGATTGAGGCTTGAGACACAGAAGCAGCAGGGTCATGGTTCAGTAGGGGTCAGGCTATGGTTATAGACCACCAAGGATTTTGGTTTTAATATCGGTGATGAGGAGTCATTGTCGTACTTTTAACAGAGTTGTCAGACCTGCCTTTGAGATAAATGGAGCTTAGTGACAGTCTGAAGGGACTGCTTCATTTATTCCATTACACACAATAGTGTTATTTGGTCTAACCCCTTACGAATATTTGAAATATAACACAAACATTTAGGATTAAATTAAGAAAGCTTGACTAATATGAATTACAGCAAGACATTTATATGAAAGTTTCATATAAATGAATCATACACAGATCCGGGAATTCTTTTTCTTGGTGGGGGTTGGTTGGGCCATAACCAGGGATGCTCACAATTTCCCGCCCCCCGCCCCGGTTCTGTGTTCAGAGATCACTTCTGGGTAGGCACAGGGGACCCTATGTGGTGCTCACACCAGTCATAACTCTGTACAAGGCAACTATCTTAACCCCTGTAGTATCTCTCCAGCTCCTACACCCTGGAATTCTTAGGTAAATCACTGAAGACAATGTCACAACTCTCTTGCACTTTGTGCCTTTGCAGCCCTGGTCATACTCTTACCACTATTAATTGAACTGACTAGTAAACCCCATTAGGCTCCTCAGTTGAACCTTTTTGACCATGTCCGACTACTTTTCAGTCTGCACTTCATCCCTCTGGGAAGACATCAGAGTCTCATCCATCATTTCCTAAGACATTCTTAGTGGCTAAACCTGTCTGCTATCACTAGAAGGAAAGGAACATATTAATTTTTCTTTCTGAAGCTAATATTCTAATTTGGGGGTGGGGGTCTATATTATCAGAGACACTAATCTCCTTGTTCCCATTTTACTTTGACTCCAATCTAATCTATAAAATTATAAAAAAATAAGTCTGCTCTCTATTTTTAGGGCAATAATTCCTGAAAAATAATGCAGAAATATTAATCAATCACAATCACAGTATCCCGTTAATCACCGATTTCTTGGGCTGGCTCAGTAACATCTCATTTCGTCCTTTCCCTGAGATCTTAGAAGCTATCTCGACTTGGCCCTCCTATTGATGTTGCACTGGGGGCTCTTCAGGGTCAGGGGAATGAGATCCAGCTTGTTACTGGATTTTGCATATGAATACACCATGGGAAGCTTGCAAGGCTGTCCCATGTGGGCAGGAAACTCTCAGAAGCTTGCCAGTTTCTCCCAGAGGGAGAAGTAGGTTATAAGATATCACGCAGTCACGTGCTTCTGGGAGCTTGCTTTTAAGTCTCTGGATGTTGACCGTTGATGGGATTACACACACCTGGGTTCCTCTGCCAGTACTTTCGTGCATGAGGCCTGTCTGAATGTATAGAGAGGAGCCTCCAGCATGGCTGTTCTGGTGATCTTCGGCTGCCGGGAGGTCTGCTCGGGGTGGGGAGGGAAGCTGGAGCCCATCCCCTCAGAGGGGCCCCGGGGAAGACAGCCAGGCTTGCGGGCAAGAGACTCTGAAATATATTTTAAGAAAACATATTTTCTTAAAATATTCATAAAAACATTCATAAAAAGCTCAATAAACTAGGAATAAGGGAGAACTTTCTCAAGCTTATATAGAAAATTTACAAAAATCCACAACTGAGGCTGAAGAGATAATTTGAAGGGCTGGGAACATGCTTTGCTTTAGCTTCAATCCCCAGCACTGCACGGTCCTCTGAACACCAGAACCCCTGAGCGCTGTTAGGTGTGGCCCAAAATAACAACAACAAAAAATCCACAGTGAACATCATACTGAAAGGTGTAAAACTAAAGATTCACTACAAAAATTAAGTGTTAGGGGGCTGGAGAGATAGCACGGCAGGTAGGGCATTTGCCTTGCACGCGGCCGACCTGGGTTCTAATCCCAGCATCCCATATGGTCCCCTGAGCATTGCCAGGAGTAATTCCTGAGTGCAGAGCCAGGAATAACCCCTGTGCATTGCCTGGTGTGACCCAAAAAGAAAAAAAAATTAAGAATTAGGCAAGGGCATACCTTCTCTCTGTACCTTTTCAAAATTACTGACACACACCAAAAAAAAAAACATGAAAGTGAAGGTTATGCAGATTGAGAAGAAAGAAATAAAACTTATTGCTCATAGATTGTGTGATTTTTCTGGGTTAAATAGCTCAATAGGCTGCAGTGTATGCTTTGTATGTGGAAGGTCTGGGTTTGATTTCCAGCCCTTCATGGTTCCCCGAGGACCAGAGTGTCACTCCCAAACAAAGCAGAAATTCAAAGGTGACATAATTTTTTTAGTAAAAAATCTAAAAGATTGGAGCATAAAATAAGGCCCTCATAGCCGTGACACCGGACTCCGCACCAGGTTGTTTTCACTTGGGGTGCCCCAGAGGGGGGCGGGTGAGAGCCCTCCCCACCCCAAGGGACCCAGCCCTGGCAGCTGACCTCCACAACCCAACCGCCGTCATGCTCCAGGTGGCTTTCCACACACTCGGGCTGAGCCTCATGCATGAGTGAACATATTCCTGGACCATGACACATCATAAGACACTCCCTACCCATTCTCCATAGTTACCACACCATATTCGATGGGGTTCAGACAGTAGGCAACAAGTCATAGAGGGAACTATGCATATATTTTTATATATATGCATATATACATATTTTCAGACATATATACAAAAGCTCACATCGCCCAAACTTTAACAACATGTTAGTGATATCCTATAGAATGTCTTAATGGCTCCTGCCAAAACAGAACAATCTGCACACTGTTTTCTATATGAACACTTTTTTTGTAAGCATGGTCAGCAGTTTTTCATAACAGATAATACAAAATACATTCTTCCGGTTGTGTTTTGGTAGAGGTACTGGGGCTTGGGATGGAAACATCCTGAACTTGGTGGTGGGAAGGTGTAACTGTGGTGGGATTGGTGTTTGAATATTAAATGTAATCAAATATTGTGTACTAATTTATAAAAGGAAAAAACTTAAATCCAAAAAATGATCAAAAACACCCCTGAAGCAAATAAGTGGCTATGTAGTAAATAGTAGTTATCCTAAGGTTTCAGGGCATAATGTTAATATACAAAAAAATAAATTGTTTTCTATGTGTAAGAAACGAAGTGTGGAATTTGAAATTAAGAGCAGAATAGCATTTATTAGTACTTCAAGAAATAAAATATTTAGGATTAAATCTAACAAAACATACAATTCTATGAGGAAATCTACAAATCTCTGGCAAATTAAATTTAGAAATACTAAATACATATTTGATTTCATTGAAAGACTCAATATTGTCAAGATGTCAGTTGCCTCCCCAACTTGATCTATAGAGTTAAAAAAATGTCATCAAAATTTATAGTAAATTAACTTGTGAGTGTCGTCAACTAACTGACTCTAGGATGTGTATGGAAAAGCAAAAGACTTGTAACAGGCAAAACGACATGAAAGGAGAACAGCACACTTTGAGAACTGACTATAATTGACTTTAAAACCTTACAACAAAGCAAGAAAAATCAAGAGAGCATAGTATTGATAAAAGAATAGGAAAATAGATATAGAGAATAAAATAGAGATCCCAATAATAACAATCTCCTCCAGGATCCAATGACTCTGACAAAGCAGCAACAACATCAATGCAATATAGTAAAGATGATATCTCAATTATTGTACAGAAACAATTGGGCATACACATGCAGAAAAAAATAATTGAACCTAGACATAAGCATTACACCCTTCACAAAAATTAGCCCTAAATGAACCACAGATCTAAATGTAAAATGCAAAACTACCAAGATTACCAGAAGATAAGATGGGAGAAAATCTAGATGACATTGGTATGGTGATGTTTTGTAGGTATAATGCCAAAAGCATGATCCATGAAATAAATATTTTTATTAAAATAAAAGTATCAAAAGAATAAGACATCCATGAGCGGGGAGAATATATTTGCAAGACACATATATAAGCTGTGTCCCATTGAACACTCATTTCCAGAATGACTCTGGAAAAGAAAGAGGATTAGATATGTTTAGAATTCTCTTCACATTATCTCTTCATAATGGCCCTTGGCATCAAAAGTTCTGAAATGCACTAAAGATAAGAAAAAGTGGTTTATTTTATACTCAATGACTTAAGAATTTACTTGACTTAAGAATTCTATTCTTTTGTCATAAAATCTGTTTATATATACATTATGAGGGAAATAGCCTTTGGAACAAATTCTAGGAAAGGTAAGCCTTGAGAAATTCAGTATGATCATCTAGAGTTTTGCCTAATAATTTTTCTAGAGTAGATTAATATTTTAGCAGTAGAAGCTCTCTAGCCAAAAACATATATAAAACATAGATAAATAATGAAGTTTGGGGATTTGTTGGAGGTAACAGGTGGCAGAATAGGAAGGGACACATAAACAGACATAAAATAGATGCATGAATAAAACAATAGTGGCTGCTATCAGTTGTTGACTTGCATTCATAGGTAATAAGCACAGGAGATGTCCAATACAATTCATTGCTTCCATGTTTAAGATTTTTCCTTACAGGTTTACCTTACAATATTTCATTGAAAAGAAACATTTAAATAATAATGCCTATGGATTTATTTTTAATAGAAACAACAAGAGTAAGTGCATTATGTTCCAAGGTATATTTTAAACACTTGGCTCAGAGACTATAGTACAACGGTAAGGCAGCATGCAAAGGCAGGTGCCTTGCAAACAGCTAACCCAAATTCAATCCTTGGCACCACATATCATCCCCTGAGATCAACAAGCATGGTCCCTGAGTCCAGAGTCAGGAGTGAGCCCTAAGCACTTCTGGGTATGACCCCTCCCATCCTAAATAAACAAATAAAAAATCCTTAAGGTATTGTAACTTAATCATTATCAAGTCTGGATGATAAATATGTTTAGTATTGACCTTATTTCATAGATTAAAAACAAAATATAGATGGATGGTATAGCAGTTTAGGTTCACATTCACAAAGAGAAGAACAAGGACCCCCGTGTCTGACTCCTGGGCCTGTTGCTCTTAACAAATACATTATACACTTTCTACAAAGAGGTCCACACACACACATGCCCTCTGACCAACTCGGCTTTTTCCTCACAGCAAGCTGGGGAGAAAGTAAAATTATAAATGAGCTTGTTTGTCATGTGCAGAAAAAGAAAACACATAGATGCCAATCTCTTGGAACCAGAATGGACATTAGCAATCAAGCACATAATAACTACCCAATGTCTAGTTCTTTTGTATTCTGTAAACAAATGACAGAAAAAAACTTTCTTTGTCACCATGATGTGTTAGAATATGGAAGCTAAACTTAGGGAAGCAATATTGCCTCAATCTGCTAAGCAGCTTTAAAAATCTTCTGATCCCAAGTTTTCCAGAAGTGCTTAGGACAACTACAGAAGAACAAATACATCACTTGCTTTGAAAGTACAGAAGCTCCTCTGTATTTAAGAATTTTTTAAGTTAATTGTATGAACTGGAAGAAAGATTGGCTCTAAATAAAAATAGTGCCTATTTTGCTTGTCACCAAAAATGGTAATAGCAGTGACCAGGCCCAGTCATTTTAACCTATGACCACAGTGTTGATTTCTGCTTAATTTCCAAGGCACTTCCCCACATATTATTAACCCAACAATGTCCAGTCAGTTTAAAAGCAATGCATATGACAGAATTGAAAAGAGACGTACTATTATAATTTTCCTTTGAAGTTGAAAGCGAAGAGAAAATGACAAATGTTGTTTGTACTGTGGCATTTTAGATTTACTATAAATGGCCCTTCAGCCAGTTTTCTATAAACTAAACTATGTGCAAGTTGTTTCTATGCTGCAAAATATAGGGTGTTTTCAGGGTTGTTTTTGTCATTATTAGCAGAAATCTTTTGAGAAAAACTGATATACACAACACAAACAGAGAGTGTGTATGCAAATTGAACCAAATAATGAGTATGTGACTGGAAGGTTTGAGTTGATTTTTCAATTAAAGAGTTCTGTCTTCCCTAATGGCCATCCTGGGAGGCTGATGAAAACATCCATGAAGTTTTCATTATTAAGCTACAATCTTAACAAATCAGTTCTTCAAAATGTGGAACTATTTGCTTATGCAGAGCCACTTTCAAATGCATTTTGAAAGGAGAAAACTGCTACTGTATTAAGTGAATTTTCTATTGCAATTGGCTATAGAAAACTCTTAAGAATTTCCAAATGTAACATTGGAACATAATAGTCCTTAAATCAGTCACTTCAGTTTCAAATTTTATTTGTTTGTTTTTGTTTTTGTTTCTGAGTCTTACCTGTGGTGCTCAGGGCTTACTCCTGGCTCTATGCTCAAGAATCATTTCTGGCAGACTTGGTGGACCATATGTGATACTAGGGATCAAACCCGGGGCGATCCTATGCAATGCAAGATCCCTGCCTGCTGCACTATCTCTCTAGCCCTATCCATTGGGAATTTTTTTAAATATTATAATTGACTAAGTCTCAGCCAACGATCTTCTCCTTGGAGAGGAAGAGGGCAAGGCAAATTTGTCCATTCCATACAGACCAAACATTGTTATGGGATAAAGAGGAATAATTCTCCAAAGAATAAGATCTTGAGAAAGCTGGATTATTAGGGGGCACAACCACAATAGAAAATCTAGTCTTGCATGTACGCAGAAAGAATATGGTCAGCAGGAAGCATAACTAAAATTCCAGAATTTGTATCTAAAAATAAGGAATATTTTCACTGATGTTTTAAGGGGCTATATATATTATTTTAACTTAATTAGCTTTTATCTTTACTTACTTTTCACTGTTTGGTATCACTGTAATCCCGTTGCTCATCAATTTGCTCGAGTGGGCACCAGTAACGTCTCCATTGTGAGACTTGTTACTGTTTTTGGCATATCAAATACGCCACAGGTAGCTTGCCAGCCTCTGCCGTGCGGGCGAGATACTCTTTACAATGTCTAAGTGCTTTCCATAAGAGCTTGCTGTACTCTTCGAGAGGGTCGGAGGAATCAAACCCGGGTTGGCCGAGTGCAAGATAAATGCCCTAGTCGCTATGCTATTGCTCCAACCAATTTTTTTAAATTGAGGTAGCAGTGGCTTACAAAAGTATGTTCATATGTAGTAGGAATAAAAAATTACAGCACCAACCACATCCACTTAAAGATGTCAATTTCCCTCCACCACAGTTAGTTCACTGGGATCCTTTCAGTTCATTGCCTCTTCCCTGGGTAACCTCAGTCCTTTAACCAGAATATAATGTTCCTTTCCATCAGACACTTTCTCTTCCCCTCACTTTAAGTCTTTATACTCCACAGATGAGTGAAATAATCTGGCATTTGTATTTACATTGAGTTAATTTATTTAGTATGATCCATTACAGTTGCCATGTTGCAGTAAAGGCAAATTTTCATTTTTTTAATGGTTTGAGCAGTAATTTTCATCCATTCATCTGTTATTAGACATCTGGGTTGCCTTCAGATCTTGAATATTGCTGCAATGAACAGGGGAGTCATCTATCTTTACAAATTACTGTTTCTGTGTTCTTTGCATAGATAAGTGGGAGTGGAATTGCTTGATCTTATGGTTTTGTTTCTAATTTTGGTAAAATATCCATTCTGTTTTCTGTGGAAGTTGGACCAGTTTACATTTCCTTTACTCCACATCCCACCTGCACTTATTTCTGATCTCTGATACATCTCAGGGGTACGAGGTCATATATCATTGTTATTTTGATTTGTGTTTCTCTGATAACCAGTGACAGTGACCACTATTTCATTGCCTGATGGTCATCTGTATGTGTCTTTGGAGTGTCTGCTTAGCTTTGAAAGGGCATACCCGGATCTCAAATGCTTTCATTGGGAAAATATGTCCCAGAAAAGACGTAGTTTGATGAAAGCAAGGAGAATGAGGGAAAACACAAGGATGACTGGAATGTGGTAGATGAAAGAAAGATTTTTGATTGCAGGGATGACTGTTGAGGAAAGAAGTCATGTATTTACAATGTCTTTCCAGAAAATACTGCTTGTGTTTTTGTAGATGACAAGACTGAGTCTTTTTAAACTACCTGGACACTTGCTAGTATACACTATTTTATCATGCTCTCTCCACAAGCTGATGTTACTATCAGTAGACCCATTTGGCCATAGAAGCATGTAGTTGGGTACAAAGTCTAAAATTTAGATTCTCTAAGAGCCAGAGCAATAGTACAATGGGTAGGACACTTGCCTTGCATGCAGCCAACACAGGTTAGATTCCCAGTACCCCTATGCCTTACAAGGAGTGATCCCTGAATACACATCCGGAATAAACCCTGAGCACTAATAGGTGTGACACTCCCAAAAATATATACAAAAAAAAAAAAGCAGGTTGTCTATTCCTTTCAAGTGGAAGATGAAATAAATTTTTGTTTACTTTAAAATCCACCTCTACATTCAAGGCAGCTTTCTGGAAAAGATCCTAATTTCCTCTATCTCCTACCAAATGAACAACAAAGAATTTCTGCAAGTACTGCTCACAGTTAAAGGCAGGGCCGTATTTCATTTTTTCTCATGCTTTTCCATTTGACCTCGGGGCCTTCTTTCCCTAGAGAAAATCTGAGGTTCCCAAAGAATCATGGCATGTCTGCTGTTGTAGTCCTTAGCTTTGGCATTCTTTCATTTCGGACAGCAGCTTAGCTCTGCACCTTTTTGAATAAATGGTATTTCTGAGAGCTTCTTAAGAGATCTTCACTGGGAAGCCTTAGAGAATGTTCTTTGTGTGCACTGTGCAAGCATGTGTTCATGTGTGTGTTTGTGTCAACATGGTCTTATAAGACAGTATTAATGTTTAAAAAGATGCAATTCCTTCTTTGCTGGGCCCAAATCCAAGGCATCTTCCTTCCCCCTTACTTAAAATACTGAATATGCAAGCCCTGTTTTGCATCTCAAATTTCTTTCTTGCTCCAAGCTAGTGGCTGATGATACAAGCAACATATTTGGAAATTCAGGTCACAGGCTGACATCCTGACTGTGGGAAATGACATATTCAGTAGGATATGAATAAAATGCAGCCATCAATGTGGTATCTGCTAGGCTCCAAGTTCTGTTTTTTTGAGATTGCATTATGTGTAGATATCATTACCTCCTGCTTTTATTTGCCTCTTTTCTCTGCGTTTTGTCTAACACTTGGTTTCATTGGATGCCATTCAGAGAGTGACAAGTCGGTATCCTGAGTAGAAAGGGCTCCTATGAAATCTAAAGGGCAATGGCTGTTCATAATTAAAGCTGACAGTTATGAAAGTTTTCCATCACACCTGCCTTTTATGTGGAAAAAAAAATGATGGGACAAGGTCAGATCCGAACTCCTGAAGAATCTGCATGATTCTTCATGAAGAGAGCAGCGTGGAATGCCTTCAAGAGCATCAAAGAAGTGGTTAAGAGTACGAAGAACCTCCGACTCCGGGCACATCTTTTCAATTCCATTGTTCTTCCTGCACTAACATATGCATCAGATTCCTGGGCCCTATGCAAACAGGATGAGAATGCTATTCAGGTATCCCAACGAGGAATCGAAAGAGCTATGCTAGGAGTATCACTTCTCACTCAAGTGAGAGAAGGAATCCGGAGTTCTGACCTCTGTCGATGGTCAAGAATCAGGGACGCTGTCTCGTTTGCCAAGGCATCAAAAATTAGATGGGTCGGTCATGTAATGCGATTCAGAGATGACCGCTGGACTAGAGCTGTTACCGACTGGATTCCACGGGACGTCAGAAGACCGCGTGGCCGCCCACCAACTAGATGGTCCGATTTCTTCGTCAAATCCCTGAATGAACAATCTGAGGCTCTTCCTGTTCCTGGAGTAAGCAGGTATCATTGTGCTGCACTAGCATGCGACAAGGACAAATGGCGACATTACTGGCTCCTGCTCGAGCAAATCGAAGATCAACGGGATGACAAGTGATACAAGTGATTTTAGAGATAGCAAGATATTCTGATGCTATGCCCATCAAGGAACCTGCAACTCAACTTTATTTTTTTTTAATTTATTTATTTTTAATTAGAGAATCACCGTGAGGGTACAGTTACAGATTTATACACTATTTGTGCTTATACTTCCCTCATACAAAGTTCGGGAACCCATCCCTTCACCAGTGCCCATTCTCCACCACCCATAAACCCAGCGTCCCTCCCACCCTCCCCAATCCCATCTCCCCCCCACCCCACCCTGCCACTGTGGCAAGGCATTCCCTTCTGTTCTCTCTCTCTAATTAGCTGTTGTGGTTTGCAATAAAGGTGTTGAGTGGCCGCTGTGTTCAGTCTCTAGCCCTCATTCAGCCCGCAACTCCCTTCCCCCACATGGCCTTCGACTACAATGTAGTGCAATTCAACTTTATAAAGGTTGCAAATAGGAACTCAGAAGCCCAGATCCACTAAAACAAATCTGTAGTTCTTTAATCTAGAGAGTTCAGGTAGCTCTAGTGTATCTGCACAAAACATGACAATGTCTTCCCATTGTTTTTAGGAAAAGAAAAAATAACCATCTCTATGACTTAGCCCTATACTTTCTTCACTGCTTAAACATGTTTCTTACTAGTCTGTACCTTATGATCTGAGTTCCAGTTCCAGCTCCCATTCAAGTTTCTGAATTTCTTCTTCTGTATCATCCTCCTCTTCCCAGAAGACCTCTTGCCTCAAGCCTCTCTCTCTGCTCAGAATTCTTTTCCTGATGTACATTTGACCAAAGGGAAATTCTACTAATGGACAGTAGACATTTGGAAAAGTGTTTACTGATCATTGATTATTGGGGAAATGCAAATCAAAATGACTATGAGATATCACCTCACATCAGTAAAAATGACCCATTTCAAAATGTTAGGAAACAGCCAGGTATCACTCTTGGAATTTCTAATACTAATGTTTTGTTATAACTTATTATGACTTATCTCTTTTATATTGCACACAGATCTGTTTGACACCATTTAACTCACCACTGAATATTTGTCTCTTGAGGAAGATGTTTGTCTTATTAATTCTTGAGTTCCTAGCTTCTCTTAATCCCAACGACTGTTTATTTAATAAAAAAATGAATAATGAAAAATAAAGAAAGATGTAGGAGTAAATGGGATATCTGTCTTTATTGATAAACAAGGTAATGATCACATCATTGAGTATTTATTTCTGTTTGACTTAAACCAGACTCCTTTCAGCCAACAGAATCCAGTGTAGCATTTGTAGTAGAATTCATATTTTTAAAATTATGTATCTGGGGCATCTTAAGGATTGGCTCCTATGATTGTAAGGACTGGCAAATCTGAATTCCTTGAAGAAAACTGGCAGGCTGGATAGATAAGAAATCATATTGCATATTTTGAGCCCAAAATTCTGCAGTGCAGTCCAACAGGTGGGAATTCAGAGAGGGTTCCTCTGTTGTGGTCTTGAGGCAGAATTTCTTCTTTGGAAATCTAATCTCTGTCCTTAAGGTTTTCAATGACTATATACGGCTCTCTCAAATTGTTAGGAATAATCTGCTTTGCTAGAAGCCTATTGATTTCAAATGCTAATCACATATAAAATAGCTTTATAATTTCTAGACTAATTTTTTACTAAATAACTGGGCACCATAGCCTGGCAATGTGAATAGTTATAATTAGTCAATCTATCCTATAAATCTAGTTTACAACTATGGCCCAGGGATCCAAAGTCCTTTCCAAGATGACTATACATTCCCAGAGACTTGGGGCTTTAGGGCATTTTAAGGTCTACTACACATTCTATTGTGCAGGTTCCCTCCTGTCCTACACTCTGGCTCAAGTTCTCCCTGTAATTTAAATCTGTCCTCAGTTTCCAACACAAAAAAATGTGCTTTCCAAAAAAAAGTGAATTAAAATTTTTTCTTTAGTATATGTTGAGCAGAAATACAATCTTTTACCTCTTACCATTTTCCTCTTCCCTCTTTCTGTAAAAATTATTTCATTACCATGTACAAACTGATTTCCAATTATTTTAAAATTACAAATTCTTCGGTGTTTAGAATTATCTCAGGATTTAACAATATACCGAGAAGTATATTTTTCTCTCTAATTGGGATTTGATACCATTGCTAAAATTTCTATGTATATATTTACGTATATGGATATAAATATAGACTGCTCTACACACTTACGAGTGTGAGAACAACAAAATATGACCCTTGCAAGAGTTCAAACTTTCCAAGCAAAAGAAAGATAAAGACACACACATACACATGTGTATGTCACACACACATATATGTGTATGTGTGTGTATGTGTGTGTGTGTATAAAAAGAGGAGAGAGAGAGTTCTGAGAGTACAAAAATAATGGTTGCCATAGTATCAAGCAAGTTAGTTTGGTTTACAATCCATTCCAGTTTCTCTATTTTGCTCATTACATCTACCCACCAAAGCTATGACCCAGTCATGCTCAAATACTGTCTATCCCATGTCTTTGTCCATATTGTTGCTTGTCTGTTTATCTCTGCATATCTCTCTTTCTCTGTATCTCTACACACACACACACACACACACACACACACACATACACACACACAGTATCATCTTTGTGAATTCATGTTTTATAAAAGCTTTTTTGACCTCTGCAATAAAAATGTTGCCGTTGTTTCATACAAAATAATTTTTATCTCAAGAGGACCAGGAACTTTAGAATTCTATCCCCTTATGCCTGGTATAACATCAGGACCCAGCTCAATAAATACTTGTTGAATAGAATTTAATTCAGATGAACTGACATGCAATGTATTTCATCCTTGGGGATTTTTTCCCAAAGTCATTATGAAGTCAAGGAGAATTTCATCTCTGGCTTCTCTACTTAAAGCTACTATTCCATGGCAGTGAACTAAAACAGTACTTTTCACTTTTAATAAGAAAAAAAATCAGTCATCTAGATCCCTGAGAAGGTATCTGAAAACTTCCTAATATTTCTGAAAACCACAGCTGAAAAGACACTGATTTTTTTTAAAAAATCAAACTTTATTTTTGAGAGAAGACTTTCAAATGGAAATGATTACTGCAAAAGAAGAAATGTTGTCTTTATATCCAGTAAAACTTTTGTTTTAGATATTACTAAAACAGAACTCCAAAGGAAAAATATCTAGGATTCCTAAAAATTACTCAGATCTAAGTTTCAAAAACAAAGAGGTCAGACTCATGCGGCAGCCTCTGTGATAATATGTGGGTGCATCCCTAAGGCAGAGGAATTAGGTCCTGATACCAAGATAGCATTCATCTTCCTGTAACACATTCTCCTTCTGCAAGGCCAGAGGCAAATCACATGGGAGTATGGGAGTTAGCAAGCCTGCACATACCCAGGTCACAGAAGTTCCCATGGTCAACTGTGCTTGAGTATGTGTGTGGAAACCGAGGATAGCTCTTTCCATTGCCTCCATGTCTCCAAAGAACCTCCAGACTCTTCCATTTGGTTCTGTCATTGTGCCTAACTGGGGAACATAGAAGCCAAATTGTATGCCCAGGGCTTTCAGTATTAAGTGACTGGTCCTGCTCAGTTTCTTAAACCCTCTCTAGCTCAGCAAACTACTGTCTTCCAGAGATCCTACAAAACCATTTTTAAAAATTCAAAACCTTATTTTCTATGTGAATAGAATGACACATATGTCACTCCTCTACTCCAGTATCTCCCGTCCATTGCTCCCTTCTGACCTTGGTTCTTTCCTGTGGCCCCCTTGTCCTACTGGTTGACCCTCCAGTCTCATACTAAGTATATAATATTCACCTGGGTCTTCCTTGGAATATCATGGGGCAGAGGGGCAGCATTTCCACAGAGGGATCATGTGGTGCGTGATCGATCAACATTGCTCTAAACTCTCCCATTTGCCAGAGTGCGGCTTTATGGAGACCCCTGCATTGGAAAACTTTCTCAGAGTACACATTCCTTGGTCCCATTCTAGCTTCCTTTCTTTCCACCTCCGGTCACAATGAGTGTCCTCTTAAGCAAAAAGGTACACTTCTTTTCTCCTCTAAAGTCCTTCCTTTCCATTTGAGAGTCACTGAATTTATTCAAGGTCACCTGTTAACTTTCACAGTCTGTTGGTCTTACTCTAACCACAGTCCTTGGCAAGATTATCCCCCAGCACCATGGCCACTGGCTGTTCTTTTTTGTGCACACCTCTCCCTCTGGGCCTTCAGAGAGGATCATGGCTGATTGATTCCATGATCTAAATCTTTCTGGAAGCAGACTAATGAGAGAAGGCTATCTGTGGGCCAATGAACTTTACTCTCCAATAATTATTTTACTCTGAGGATTTCTTGAATTTATACCAAACACATAAAGTGAATTCCAGTCATTTTTTTTTCCTTTTCAACAACTCTTTCTTCAATTTCTGCTAAGGAGCCTTTCTAAGAGTGTGGCACTCCGTAAATGAACACCTCTGCTCATTTCTCTGTCTCCTGTCACTCTTAGTCTTCCGACACCTCCTGCTCAAGCAAATTGCAGACACCTCCCTTGGTGTCCAGAGGTTTCTATTCTCCTCTGAACTTAGTGCCTTGGACTTTACCTTTTCCTCAAGCCCTGATTTGTCCAGAACCATGCCCTGAGTTTTTTTTTTTTTTCAGGCTCAATTACTATAGCTCAGTAACTGTTTTTATCCCCTTTCCAATCTGACTCCTAGACCTGGAATTGAATTTATGGCAAACAATATGGGCCCTTTACTATAAAGCCACATGAATAAATAGAGTGTGGATTTTACATTTCATACTTTTTTCTCTTTGTGGACCATTAAGATAATGGGCTTGGGATGTGAGGGCAATCTGGCTGTGACATCTGTCACCCCATTGATCACCAGGGTTGATTCGGCTGATCTGGCTGATTAGGCGGGTGTCCCCTTTCTCCCTCACCGGTACATGTGCATCCCTCCCGAAGCTGCAAGCTCAGTCGAAGAGGACGAACTTCCCCGAATAGTCTTCAGTTGCGGGTATATGGTAGCTGCGCTCCCCTGCTAGAAACTCCAAACAAGCTCTCAAGATAATGGGCTTGCCGGCATGCAAACAAATAACACTGATAGATCACTAAATAGAGAAAGAAAAGGTCACGTATACTAACTGATGTGAACTTATTACAAAGACACTTGGGGACACAAGGTATCGCAGGGTATCTCAGGAAGTGACTTTCTTGGACTTATGGAGCTATGGAGTTGCTTTGATTTCCAAAAACTCCAACATTGGAAGAGGCCCAAGCTTTGGGGAAAAGTGATAGTATGAGGAGACATGTCTCACGTGGTTCAACACTGTTGGTGTTTCTCAAGGAGGGAACTTGATTGGTTTAACTATAATGTTCTTCCTCTATGAAGGCTCAATCAATGAGCCTCCCTTAGGCTCAAGTTGCAAATGGTTGCTTTAGCTTCTGACCCTTTTTGCTGGATCCAATCAATGGTAAGCAATGCAGCAGGTTGATTTCATCTGACGCTCATGCAATAAGTAGAATTTTTTCTGTCAAGAGAGACATTTTTCTAAGTACCAGGAGGTTGGCTCCATGGCTTGGAAGCCGGCCTCACATGCTGGGGGAAGAGGCAGCTCTGATAGAGAAGGGAACACCAAGTAAAATGTGGTCAGAAATCCCGCATGGGAGGGGAGATGTGTGCTGAAAGTAGACTAGAGACTGAACACGATGGCCACTCAACACCCCTATTGTGAACCACAACACCCAAAAGGAGAGAGAGAACAAAAGGGAATACCCTGCCACAGAGGCGTGATGGGGGGATGGAGGGGGGGATGAGAGGGATACTTGGGTTCATTGGTGGTGGAGAATGGACACTGGTGGAGGGATGGGTTCTTGAACATTGTGTGAGGGAAACACAAGCACGAAAATGTGTAAATCTGTAACTGTACCCTCACGGTGAGTCACTAATAAATAGA
This sequence comes from Sorex araneus, assembly GCF_027595985.1. Classification (NCBI taxonomy): domain Eukaryota; kingdom Metazoa; phylum Chordata; class Mammalia; order Eulipotyphla; family Soricidae; genus Sorex; species Sorex araneus. Next base: position 182,465,348 of record NC_073306.1, on the reverse strand, counting down.
TAGATAGATAGATAGATAGATAGATAGATAGATAGATAGATAGATAACTGGCACATATGGCCTCAGTAATGCTTTCCTCAGTTCTAGAAAATCCCGACCAAAAGAGAGGAGAGCACTAGTCAAGAATATCAATGAAAGTGACTTAAGGAGGTTGCTTTGATTTTCCAATCTGCACCATTGCCATTTACCCCCAAAATGGCAGTGGTCTGATAATTTGGCTTATCCTTAGTGCTAATGTGATAGAAACCCACGGTCTGGGGATATTACTTTGGTCTTGACTGTCACTTGCCCTTTATTCCATTGATAATTTTGAGAAAATTACTCTAACTCCCCTGAAAGGTATCTGATTGTTGCATTGAATGCTACAATTGGGTTTTGCATAGACTCCTCTCTATTTCAGTTCTGTAATTATTGGTTTAGTGCTTCTCATGATGCCATTTGACCAAATGTCCCATGTACTGACCTGCTAGCAGCTGAGGGTTTTGCATATGGAGCTATAGGCTGGTAGTCTCAAAACACTGCTTACTCTCCTACCTCATCCACCCTCAGTGTGCTCTTTCTCCCAAAAGACATATGGGGATGTTGACCTAGCCTATATGTCTGGGAATTTCACCAAGAGTGCTACACAGCCTAAAAATTACTTTCCCTCCATAAGCACCCTATCAGGAAACACTGTAAGCACCTCTTTTCAATCTTTAAATTGTAACAAAATAATGGCCTGTCCACAGTCATTCCTTTCCCTCCTTCAAACTAAATTGAAACTGCTCTGAGAAGCTGTTGATTGAGAAAATATGTAGTGATAGGAAGAATTTGGGCGTCTTTTTAAATTAACTGTATGTATATTTTACAGATCACAGGATCTGCATACATTCTAAAAATAGCCGCACACACCTGGAAAAGGAGTATTCTTCAGCAGCTTGCAGAAATTACAGATATCACAGACCTTTGGCAGGAATACTTGATTGGAAGCAATGTCAGAAAATCATTTTCTGGGGCCTCTTTCTGCTCAGGGACCTGTTTTCCCCTACCCAGAGCACAGAATGGGCCAGAAAAGTTTGGACGACCAGATCTGATTTCCACAATCTCTTTAAGTCCGGTGAACTTTAGCCTGATTAATAAGGAAATCTGTTATTCTAGGACAAAGTCAGAGACTTTGATCTCTTCTGGAATAAGAATGGAATATTCATTCCCAAAGATAGAGTAATGTGGCTTAGTGCATATGCTCTGCAAGACCATGGTCATGAGTTCAAATCCCCAGTGTCGCACAGGGACAGAGCACCATCCTGAGAGTTTCACAATTTGAACCTGGCAGCCCTGGCAGCTGTGATCCCAGGCATTACAAATAATTTCCAGCTGCACTGCAGTCAGAGGTGTGCAAGCACTAAAAACTTGGCTTGCAACTCCCTGCAAGCACAACTGAAAATATTCACAAGCACCACAGCTAGGAAGTGTGAGCCCTGGCAAACACAAGTGTGAACAACACTACAACTCCCACAAGCACCACACGATCACTTGTGAATCTTCACTGAGAATGTGAACCCCCCAAAAGTGTACACAAGCGCTTCTATTCTATAAAGAGGGCAAGCCTCGGTGAGCACTGTGACCAAGTGTGCAAGCACTGTAACCTGCTGTGCAACCGTGGGTGAACAACACAGTGAAAAATATGTGAGTACCACAACTAGGCATGTGTGTGGACTTGGTTATGACAATGGTAACAACATGAAACAAAGTGGGGGAAGAGAGGGACAATACATACATACATACATACATACATACATACATACATACATACATACATACATACCTCTCCCTCAAACCCTCTGACTAGGTGGAAGTTGAGTTGACTTGCAGGAGTGGAGGGCAGTGCTGGAGGTTGGTCTGTTGGCACACTTCTGGACAGGTTTCTTCCCAAACAGTCTCCTCTGTCCCTTCAGAATGAGCATCACAGACAAGGCAAAGGAAAGCAGTCATCTTAGTCCTCAGAACTCCCGTGCCTTTCTGCCTTTATGATTGTCAATCTCATTCTTTTCATAAGCACAACCTTTTTTGTGCTTGATTTGTAAGTGGCATTTTGAAACTTGGCCAATTTGAATCATTTGAGCCCTGTACCCTGATCCTCCCTGGGACTCTTGAATTCACTTGGGTTTGTGTTTGGACAGTTGAAATGATGTATTTCAAACCTGGTGTTTAGCTGCACACTGTAAATGACAGGCAAGAGTAATTGGGCAGTTTGGCACGTGTCAGGTTCTAAATGTAGGGATGAAGGTTCTAATGGCAATGGAGGGAGAAATAGATTTGTCCTAAACTTGGCAGTAATAATGCTCTACCAAACTCTGCCAGCCTGGTGCTTGAACACATTCACATCCAAGGCTTTTTGAATAGAATATTGAATTGTATTGTATGTATATATTGTATGTATATACATATATATGTGCACACTGGGACCAACAAAAGAGGAGAAAGAAAAAAATCTCTGATTCATTGCACCTTTTATAATTAGCAGTGATTTGGACCTAACTCACTCGGGTGAAGACTTTTGAGAAGCATGACATTTAAACTTGGTCCAGCATCATTGTTTCCCATTGCCACTTCCTTCCTTTGATAGACATCTCATTATTAAACATCATATTATTAGCGCACATGCTTTCTGTAGCAGCATAAAGGCAAGGATGCTTATTCATCAGAAACCAAATTTTCTATTCAGGCTCATAATCGGGGATCTTGAGAAAAAAGAATATGCTTATTTGGTTGGAGGGACCAACAGCAGCTTCCTCTCATGCCACTCGATAACCCAGAAGCCTTATGTGCTTGAGAAGGTTGTGAAGTTGAGGAAAGCCAAAAGATCAGAGGAATCTGGGGTGTCAACTAGGAAGAGTGTTACAGTAACCCACGGACCCCTACCAAGTTCAATGTACCCAGCTCTAGAAAGGCAAAACGACTTCAAATCCTCCTCTCACCAATTTTCCTGCATTTCCAAGGTCAGAGAAATCCATACCATAAAGATTTCAGGTATTAGAAGAGGTTATATTGTTAGTGGTTAAGTCCATAAGTTTGGGGATTTTTGCTCCCAGGGGGTAAATATCAGCTCTGCCATTCACTAGCCTGTAACCCTTGGGGGTGTTACACAAACCCTCTGAGCCTCAGTTTCCTCATTTATAAAACATGACAGTATTGCTGCTTCATAAGATTATCATAAGGTTTGCAAAGAACTGACCTGTACAACATAAAGGATTTTTTTAGATCTTAAAATCCTAATTTGGAGTTCAAGCTCCATGAGCAGCCAAAATTGTCAAATTGAAGAAAAGTTACATTCAGATCTAGAAACAGCCTCCCAACACACACCACCAGCATTCCTGAGAAATATTTGTCTGGGTTCCTGTGACTATGTAATCTCGTTTAGGTTTTCTCAGTTACAAACTTCCTTCCCTCTCAGCTCCAAGCAGAGCTCCTGGCAGCTGAATACCACCAGAACCTAGCCACAGCCATGCTCAAGGCCCCTCTCCACACGTTAGGACAAGCCTCATGTATGAAGGTACTGGCAGAGGAACCCAGGTGTGTGTAATCCCATCAACGGCTAATATCCAGAGACTTAAAGGCAAGCTCCCAGAAGCACGTGGCCGAGTGATATCTTATAACCTACTTCTCCCTCTGGGAGAAACTAGCAAGCTACTAGTTTCCTGCCCACATGGGACAGCCTTGCAAGCTTCCCATGTTGTATCCATATGCCAAAGCCAGTAACAGGCTGGATCTCATTCCCCTGACCCTGAAAGAGCCTCCAATGTAACATCGTTGGGAAGGCCAAATAGAGAGAGACTTCTAAAATCTCAGGGATAGGACAAATGGAGAGGTTACAGAGACCACTCGAGCAATTCGATGATTAACGGGATTTTGTGATTCGTGATTTGTGAAACTTCCAAAGATAGCCCCCAAAAGTCATATGGAGACATAGGGAGAATGAGATGAAAATAAAACTGACCCCCTTCACTTAGTCACTCTCAATCTCAAGTTTCCTCACCTGTAAAATTGGGGTGTTACAGACTTTAGGGATCTAATAGGATGTAGCCTGTGAAGTACATGGTACCAAAACCTGGAATATAGTAATTGCTCAATAAAATATTGTTCAACTGATATGGACTAAAATTGTTTGTGCCTGTAAGAGGACACGCTGGGGTGGTGGATGGGAAACTGGGGACATTGGTGGAGAAAAATTCACACTGGTGGGATTGGTGAAGGGACTGGAACATTTAATACCTGAACAACTGGATTATATACAACTTGGTAAATCAGTGTATTATGACAAAATACTTTATAATAAAATTTATAATAAATCACTGTAAAAAAAAATAAAACTGACCCCCCCTTTCTCTTGAGGGATCATGAGGCTGCTAAAGAAAGCCTGGTACTCCACTAGGCTGTGACAAATTTCAGGAAGCAATCACTTCATTTTGGGGGGTAATTGTTGAATTCCAAAAGATAGATTGATTTTCCTTCTTCAAGGTGTCCTTACATAAAGTAAAAGGTCTAAGAATGGAGGGAGGGAGGGAGGGAGGGAGGGAGGGAGGGAGGGAGGGAGGGAGGGAGGGAGGGAGGGAGGGAGGGAGGGAGGGAGGGAGGGAGAGGAGGGAGGGAGGAAGGGAGGGAGGGAAGGAGGGAAGAAAAAATTTTAAAAAGAAATATAATTAGTTTACCTTTTTCAAGAATGCTCAAAAAACTTTTCCCGAATTTGCATAATCTTATCCCAGTTCCCAAGCTCATTTTCACATCCAGTTGCAGCAAACAAAAGCCCAGAAAGCAGCTGACCATCTCTGATTAGAACAGGAACAGAGCCCAAAAGAGGATGTATCTCTTTCTCCAAGTTTTGAAGTTGCTAGTCACAAGTCAGGGTCCATTCTCACAAACGGTACTGTTCTCCATGCAATGCGAACCTCTGACCAAGTGAAATGAATCTTTAAAGTTCACACTGACCTTTTTAGGTGTTGGGGGGACAATGCAATCCTTTCACTTTGTAATAGATGAAGCTGCTTGCCTGGCTGGCTTTGTAGGGAGCTGCTGCCTTTCCCCACTTAATGCCCTGGAATCTTTGTTTAAACTTGCCTCCTAAGTAAAAATTCACAATCATGCAGCAGACAGGGAGGTGTTATTTATAACAAGTCACCAACTCTATGTCTGAGCACCTTCTCCCATCTTCAGTTTCTTTGCTCACATCATAGAAGTTTGTGTTCATTGGCTATTGAGAACTGAAACCAGAGTAATGGGCCTGGAGAGGGTATGAATTTGGGGGGGGGAGGGAGAAGAGGGGACCCACACTTAAAAGTTTATGGGTCCAAAGTCTTTCGATGTTAGTTTGTCAAAGATTTGGTTTTATTTTGTCTGGTGTTGTTTTTCCTTCTCATACCCTTTGTTAATGGAGTGTCTGAATGCCAGCCCATTTAATCCTTCCACGAAAATGGCCCTTTTTATATTTTCTTCAAAAAAAATCTCTTGACAGTGGCAGGACAGGGTGAACAGGATCTCTGAGAATGGCCTGCTTAGCAGACATATTTTTGGCTATGCACACAAGTGGGAAAATACAAAATAAACATAAGTCTTTGCATTACTGGGTTTGGAAGATTAAAGAGAAACGCAGATCTATTTAATAGGCCCACCCCACTGGGAAAGCCGCAGAGTGCCAGCGTGTGATTAGGGCTATCTGAGGGAAGAAAGTCCTTCCCTAACTAGCGTTTTCTTTCTTTCTTCTTCCAAATCTGCAAATAAACTTGCCAGTAACTGTACACTCCTTCTCAAGTAACATGAAACTTCCCAGTCTGCACTGCCAGGGGTTGGCTATTGGTCCAAATGATGGAAGGGCTGAGCATCTGCCTTCCCGCTCATATTCCTTCCACTGCATCTAGAGACTGTGTTCATTTTGAGCTTCAAGGCTACGAATACATTTAAAAATTTGGTTATTAAAAAAAAATTTGGTTATTAATTTTCACTCACTCTGTTTAACAACAGAAATGCGAGCCTTGTCTAGACCTTACAATGTAACCATCTTTTGTAGATAAAAGATAAGAAGACTTAGATAAAAAGCAAACTATTTTATTGCCTTTGATTATAGGTCACTTAATTATCATTACAGCCCAACCAAGTAAATATTATTATTGCCCAGGTATTATTATTACTCTAGATATATAATTATTATTATAGTAGTGGTGGTATAGGTGAGAAAACCAAAGAACAGAGGTGATCAATATAGGATAGCATTGGTTTGTTCTTTCTCCTCTGCCACAAGAAGCTTATGCTTAATGGGTATAAGCATCACAGTGCTCCGGAAACACTCCCACTTCTTCGGTATTCATCTTCAACTACTCTCTGTTCTGCTTTCTCCATCTGTTAATCACTCATGTCCCCTAACCAGAACCTGTAACTTGGAAAGTCAAATTCTTCAGAGATCTCTGGATTCGCATTTGTAAGTGAAAAGTTGCTTTTCTCTTTCTTTTCCTTATGTCCTTTGCATAGTTTACTTTAGAGCAATGTCCTTTTTGTATAGATATAAGGAAGGCAGTTAATGCTAGTTTTTTTTGTAACTTGGGAGTTAATTGACTCTGAATAATATTTACTGCTGGACATCTGTCATATTTACTCAACTTAAGCCTCAGTCGCCCTTAGTTCCTAGCACCCCAGAAGCAGAGTCCCAATGAAGGGACTGCATAGACCCAGGGAAGTGGTAAGTTACCCTGGCATGGAAACAGGACAGGCTAAGTGCCATAAAACTTATAATAAGCTAGGATCATGGTCGTGGATAAATTCTGTCATGACCCAAAGAGAAGTAACTGGACAAGAACCCTGCTGGGGTTATAAAGGACTAATCTGGTCTGAGGACTGTAGTCTGGGATCTATAGTGTGATGTCCCCAGGAAAGCCACCCTGTAAGCTTAATATATCTCTTACTGTGTCCATGCCAAATGACTAGAAAGATTATTAAGAAGTAAACTTAAGGTGACTGTTTAAATGGTTATGGACTAAGGAAAGGAGAAATATGGCCTTAATGAAACTCCACCCTTGACTGAGTCTCCTAGCAGGAGGAGATCTTTGTCCTAGGAGAGCTTCCCTGAAAGAAAGGGACGGGCTTTACATATGTTGATTGTGCTCTCTGACTAGGTGTAGTTGCTCCCCCAAGCTTTGGAGGTTGAGGCCCAGACTAAGGCTGTGAGACTGAGCACAGGGAGAGTAGCATGAGGGACGGGAAGAGGAAGAATACAGGAGTCGGTGAGACTGGAAGGAAGCAGAGGGAGACTGGATTGGAGTAAACTGCAACTGATCACCAACCAGTCTCATCCTCTGTTTCCTCCTTTGTCCGCCCATTGCCATGGGCAGTCCGGGGTGGGGGAAGGGCCCCAGATCACTGATGAATGAGGGTAGCGAGAGAGCTCCGTGGCTTCTCAAACATTTACTTTGTGATTACACAATAAGTAACATGCTCAAGGTCATGCATCTGGTAAATGACAAAGTCAAGATACCCACCCCTGTTTGGGTCCCGACATCCAGTGTCTTAACCACTACTGTCAAATTACTCCATGTGTGATACTAGCAGAGAAGCTTCCAGAGGGGACTTAAAACAAAAATATTTTGAATGAATTCTCATCAGAAAAGTCAATACCTGTAAGGGGCTAGAGTGATAGCACAGCGGGTAGGGCGTTTGCCTTGAACGCAGCCAAACTGGGTTCGATTCCCAGCATCCCGTATGGTCCCCTGAGCACCGCCAGGGGCGATTCCTGAGTGCAGAGCCAGGAGTAACCCTTGTGCACTGCCAGGTGTGACCCAAAAAGCAAAAAAAAAAAAGAAAAAGAAAAGTTAATACCTGTAAAAAAAAAATCCTAGGAGGAGAGCAATAATACAATAAGTAAAGCCCTTGCCTTGCACACAGCTAGCCTGTGTTTAATTCCCAGCACTAGGCATGGTGCCCAGAGCCCATTGGGAATGATCCCTATGCACAAAGCCAAGAGTAAGCCCTGAGCACTGCCAAGTGTGGCCCCCAAACAAAACAAGACAGGAATAACTCCCTCATGTAGCTCAGTGATAGAACACTTGCCTGCATGTTTGAAGCTCTGGGTTTGACCCTGGCACAGTAAAGGAGCAAAGGAAAGGGGAAGGGGAAGGGCATGAGCATTGTGGTCCCCAGACACGTGTTATCACCAAGGAGGCCCATTGCAGAGGAGAGAGTAGAGGTTGACTCTGGGAACTTCAGGCGTGGGTCTGGAAATGCCAAATATTTGATTGGCTAGGAATTCCTCACATGACCTATCTTATGCAGAGGAAATTGGAAAATGTAGTTCAGCCAGAAGAGTACAAAATGAACATGAGCCAAACTTTTATCCATGCCAGAGACCTATACCTTCCTTAATAAGTGAAAAAATGACAGATTTTCGCTGAACTTCCTTGGCAACCTCCTTCCTCTGACTTGAATGGCAGTCCCCATTATTTGGGTTACTCCTTTGAGTTGGAAAGCAAAGATGGGAGCTTTGAGCATTTAAAGACACAAGCAAGAGATACAAGCTCTTCCTAAGGTCATCAGCACTCATTTTCTTTTGTTAAAACAGAAGCGAGTTTTTAAAATGAAAAATTTAGAGTTTGTTGAGCTGACCTCAGTTCAAAAAAAAACTTTATATGGACGACTCTCAAAAAACTTGAGGTTGAGCTCCCATTTGACCCAGCAATACCACTGCTGGGAATATATCCCAGAAAAGCCAAAAAGTATAGTCGAAGTGACATATGCACTTATATGTTCACCGCAGCACTGTTTACAATAGGCAGAATCTGGAAAAAACCCGAGTGCCCTAGAACAGATGACTGGTTGAAGAAACTCTGGTACATATATACAATGGAGTACTATGCAGCTGTCAGAAAAAATGAGGTCATGACGTTTGCATATAAGTGGATCTACATGGAAAGTATCATGCTAAGTGAAATGAGTCAGAAAGAGAGAGACAGACATAGAAAGATTGCACTCATCTGTGGAATATAGAATAATAGACTATAAGACGAACACCCAAGAATAGTAGAAATAAGTACCAGGAGGTTGTCACCATGGCTTGGAGGCTGTTCTCTCATTCTGGGCAACTCAGAGAAGGGAACAGCAAGTAAAATGTGGTTGTTGGTCATGTGGGGGAAAGATGATGCGGGCCAAATATAGACTAGAGACTGAACGCAATGGCCACTCAACACCTTTATTGCAAACCACAACACCTAACCAGAGAGAGAGAACAAAAGGGAATTCCCTGCCATAGTGGCAGGGTGGGGTGGGGGGAGACGGGACTGGGAAGGGGGGGTGGGATGTTGGGTTTACTGGTGGTGGAGAATGGGCACTGGTGAAGGGATGGGTTATCAAACTTTGTAAGGGAGAAACATGAGCACAAAAATGTATAAATCTGTAACTGTACCCTCACGTTGACTCACTAATTAAAAATAAACTATTAATAAAAAAAAAAAAACTTTAGAAAACTTCAGAGTTAGTAAGGATGATCTCAGTTTAAAAAAAAAAACACAACACCCCTGGGTGTTGAGACAGAAGAGGACATATAAGAATATTGTAGAATTATGTGCATGAGAAGCCACTATTAACAGCACTGTAAACCACAGAATCTGAATCAATAAAAAAAAATTTAAGAGGAGTAAAGCTTAGTAAGAAAATGCCAAGTTTAGGGAATATGCGCGTATCTTTTAAAAGTCATAGGTTTATCTATAGGATGCTCAATGACCTTGTGCAGGGAGACAAAGAAAATCAGTTTTTAAACCATATCAGAAATATATTAATCTCTTTATCTTAAATTTGACTCAACTAGGTGACCTCATTTTGAGGGAGGTTTTTTTTTTTTTCTTGAGAAGTGTGTTTTAAGTGTATCTAAGTGACAACTGGCAACGTTGTCCTCGTATTTAAAATTATAGCCCATTAAAGGCAGGTTTCTGTTTACTCTCCCAAGTATTGGAGCTCTCAAGTTTCTAATTTCTAACGATAGGCTGAATTATTCATAAAAGACATTTATCTTTCTTACGCCAAGTATTAATCTCTCGATGCTATTGGTGGTCTCTCGGTTCTGCCATAAAAGCATAATGAATTTTGCATCAGTGTGTCATACTCACTGGAGATGTCTTTGGCTTGGCACCAAGGGGTTAAAAAAATAGGGCTTGAGGTGATGCCAGACAATTAGGTAATTACAAAACACTTTTGTACATTAAGGCAATCTTGTAAGCATTATGCTGGGAGTCATGGCTACCAACTTTTGCTCTCTTAATTGTGTGCTAGGGTTTTCAATGTCATCATCAAGATTTTAAAAACTCATTTCCTATTTTTAAAGTATATTTAAATTGTGCCTTATAAAATATCATGTGATAGCTGGGATTTTTTTTCTTTCTCAGTAGGCTGACTTTGCTAGTATGAAAAGACTTCCAAGTCAATAACTTAGATCATAGTGGCCAACACTGAGAGTTTGTTATATGTTAGGTTCTGTGTTAAGTACTTTATCAGTGCCATCTAATTGAGTTCTCTTAAGTGTCCTATAAAAGTAAGTGATAATACTTACTTAGCTAGTTATTATATATGTTATTATATATATAAGATAATAACTTAGCTAGTTATTATCTAGCTAAGGCTCACCTAGTGTCTGTGCTCCAGACACTCATTTAATATCATTGCAGCCCTCTGAACTTTATATTCTAAATTTCATTGAACCAGGGATCCATCCATTTCAGAGTCGTGTTCTTCCAAAGAATCTCTTGCCCGAGTGCCTGGCTGTCTTCCCTGGGGCCCCTCGGAGGGGGTGGGCTCCAGCTTCCCTCCCCACCCCGAGCAGGGCTCCCGAGGCTGAAGACCTCCGGAGCCTAGCCACAACCATGCTCAAGGCCCCTCTCCACATGTTCAGATGAGCCTCATGCATGAAGGAACCGGCAGAGAAACCCAGGTGTGTGGGACCCGGGGCTGAGACCTCCAAGCCTTCTCGGATCGGGACTGGGCCTCTTCTGCCCATATTTCCCATTTTCCAGTAGCTAGACAATCACACCCAGCGACTGTCCCCAAGCCATGTAATCCCATCAACGACCCACATCCAGAGACTTAAAACCAAGCTCCCAGGAGACATCTTATGTCTAGTTCTCCCTCTGGGAGAACCTGGCAAGCTACGGAGAGTTTCCTGCCTACATGGGAGAGCCTCACAAACTCTTCATGGTGTATTCATATGCCAAAACCAGTAACAGTTCTGGGTCTCATTCCCCTGGCCCTAAAGGAGCTTCCAATGACGCACTATTGGGAAGGAAAAGTAAAGAGAGGCTTCTAAAAACCTCAGGACTAAGACGAATAGAGACGTTACTGAGACCACTCGAGAAATTCGACGATCAACGGGATGATGATGATGATGATGATGATGTTCTTCCAAAATTTACATTTTAAGTCATAACTTCCATGATCTCAAAATTAAATTATATTTTAAGATGCAGATATAATTAATTAGCTTTTAAACATGGTCGTTAAAGTCACCCTCATCCAATATAGCTAATATCCTGTAAGCCATAGAGGGCACAGACAAGTAGAAAGGAAAGACTATAGCACAGGAGACTGTCATCAACATGCCAAGAACAGAGGCTGCTTAAGAAAAAACCCCAATGACACTGTTTTTTTTTTTTTATCTTAGACTTTACAACCTTCAATGGAAATCCACCTTTGATGACTAAGTCATCCAGTTTCTCATCTTTTGCTATGGTAATCTTAGCAAATGAACAAAAACATCATTCATTTGAGCAAAATAAATTATGACCACGCCTCTGAATTTTTATTTCAGACAAATTATAAGAATTCATATTAAAACACAAATATTTATCACCCCAAACTCCTGTGTTTACCTAGAAAAAAATCATCAAAAGCTAAAGTATCCCTAAAATTTTGTATATGAATGCTGATCCTAAATTAGTTTTCTACTTAAAGTCTATAGTTTTTTTGATGTGAAATTGTCTGCTTTGCTCTCAGGTGTGTAGGTGACAGAATTTTTCTTAAAAGAAAGCCCCAAGTTGCTCTTTAACCCACAAACATGCATCTTATGAGGTCTTAAGATGACACTCTTAAGATTATGGTGATCTGTTTAACCTCTGTGCATGAAATACATATGTCAGTATTGAATCACATGCACAAATTTGCATTTAATAATTTAGTTATGTAAGAATACATAAAGAAGGTGAAATATGAAGTGGAAAAGTGACTGGAACTATGAAAAACACTTGAAATTGGAGACACCTAGTCCCCCACTCACTCCTTTCAATATAAACAGTCTAGCTCAGTTTTACCACTGTTCGTCTTGATATTCATTCATCTCTGGCCTGCATACGAATCTGCCATTCTTCCCTATCAGGGACAGAGTTATATTCTGTGTGACAAAAAGGCAAGTAGAAAACTCAGGCTTGAAATGATCTGACTTATCCCAGCTGACCCAGATAGGACAATGTTGGAAGGGAAGTGCTTGTGGAATAGTTGACACAAGTCTTTTATGAGCAAAGAGCTTCATAGTAAGCTTATTTGTTTCCATTTTAAAGAAATTCTAATGCTTCACCAAATATAGAAATTACCCAGGTCTTTCTTAATTTCTAAAAGGACTTCTTTCCAAACAGGAGCTCAAAATTTTTTCCATGTTCACAAAATATTTTAAACAGGGTGGCTAGTAAGCAGAGTAGCCTGATTTAGATACCTAAGATAAAACACTTGGGTTTTTGGCCTCGGAGAGCCTACCACTCTCACTATCCTCTGAGGATAAACAGATCTGTAATTTGTAATTACCCTGATATGGAGAGTAGGTTTTCTGGATGTACATAAGAAAGAAAAAACCCTCTGATTTTGCTATGCTTTGTTTGGGGGTCACATCCAGCTATGCTCAGGGCTTACTAGTGGCTCTGCACTCAGGGATCTCTCTGGCAGGCTCTTGGGACCACATAAGATGCCAAGGATTGACCCCAGGTCTGCCATGTGTAAGGCAAGTGCCCTACCCGCTGAAGAGGTATATAGTTCCAGCCCCAGAAAACCTCTAATCTTAAGAGTTGGGACCTACCTAGAGATAATTTCCTATGCAAGGAGAGGAGAAACAGTTTGTGGCTTGAAAGAAAAGGCAAGTTGGTGTATATACAAATGGGAGTTCCTTAGAGAAGAAGTAGTAAAAATGGGCTAGTGTAAACATAAGATTAGGATGTAGAGCACACCTCTGTGGAATTGTCTTCATCCCAACCATCGGTGGATAGTCACGCCTTTGCTTTTCAGAGCTTCATCGTGGGGTTGCTTAGATCCTACTTGATGGCATAACTTTACTTTCGATATTTCTTCTCTCTCTTCTTCTCTCTGGAGAATACCACATTCTTCTTGAAATTCATATCCTTTCTAAATAGAATTATTTCAAGTCCAAAACGAATAAAGGATCAGGATGTAGGGTGCCTATACAGGAGGAGTAAGAGTAGAGGAGATGACTTGAAGATTTGTGGTTGTCAGTGCCGATCGTACTGTGGAAGCACGGGGATGCTTAACAAAATTAAAAAATGGGGAGAAGACATAAACATAATCTTCTACAGATTGAACATGCTGATGATGTATGATACATGAAAAATGGTATGTAGCTTTTTAACATAAGTTGAATTTTAGAGAAATTCAACTTAAGTCAAGACATCACCTCACACCAACGGAGACTGGCACACATCACAAAGGACAAAACCACCCTGTGTTAGCATGGATGTGGGGAAAGGGACTCTCATATGCCGGTGGGAATGTGAACTGGTTCAATCTTTTTTGGAAAATAGTATGGACACTTCTCAACAAACTAAGAATTTAGTCTTTTTTTGTTTGTTTGGGGGCGGGAGGGGTCACACGCAGCGATGCACAGAGGTTACTCCTGGCTCATGCACTCAGGAATTACTCCTGGTGGTGCTCAGAGAACCCTATGGGATGCTGGGAATCAAACCGGGGTCAATCGCATGCAAGGCAAAGGCCCCACCCGCTGTGCTATCACTCCAGACCCAAGAATTTAGTTTTTGTAGAACACAGCAATTCTACTTCTTGGTATCTACCATGAAAATTTTTTTCAGAAAAGACGTCTGCGCCCCTACGTTCATAGCAGCACTAGTCATAATAGCCCAAATCTGGAACAATCCAAGCATCCAAAAACAGATGACAGGATTTTAAAAATTATCATATGTAAACATAATGGAATATCACTCAGATATAAGGCAATTCATGCAATGTGTTATCAGGTGAATGGAGCTGGAGAGTGTCATGCTAAATGAAGTTAACTAGAAGGAGAGGGACAGATATATAGTGATTTCTTTGGTATGTCAGACACAAAGAGGCATAGGAAAGAAATAACATTCCCAAAGGCAACTGAATTTGAAAATTGATCTACAGAACTGTACTGGGGAAGCAGTTGAGGAAAAGGATAGGGACATTGGAAGGGGCTGAAAGCAAACACTCTGGTGAGGATGCAGTGTTGGATCACTGAACCCACCAAGCCCTATCAGTAACAGTATTGTAGATCAAGCTCCTTAAAATTAAAAAAAAAAACCAACATTTTTAAAGAGCTTACAGATGTTTGTGTGTATCCTGTCACAGATCAATTTATCTCAGATCCAAATTCCTAGACGTGGAATTCAAATGTGCAGTCAGGTTGAGGACTCGTGGCTACTAATTTTGTTCATGTGAATGGACTTTATTTTAAAGTCAGGAATCCCAAAACTTCAGGTTGATCTCTTCTTTGCAGACAAAAGGGATACATCATATTCCCAGCACCAAGGCAGTTTTTAAGGGACACATATCCCTGTAGAAGCACCATAACTTGGGAGAAAAGAGTCCTAGTAATTGATTTGACAAGATCCCCTCCTATCCCCCTGTATTGATTTTAATGTGACCAAGTTTCCGGGAGAGAAGACGTTCTCATTCATAGGCTTGAGAGTAAACAAGCTTACATCATAGAAATTGGTGATTTCCAGAACACTAAATGAAGATTTTCCTTTCCCTTTCAATAATATTTCCTCAATTGAAGTCCTGGTGTTGATGTGCATCGGAAAGAAGCAGGATTTGTGTTTAGCCATGACCTTGGTAGCTGCCATCCTGACTTTGGTTTTTCTTCAATCAGTTACCACCTCTTGGGATTGCAAATATTGACACTCACCCTTATAGAAATCAATTCCTACGTATTAGCCTCCAGTTTCATCTATCGATGTGCAGGGCTGAGGGTCTCAGGTGAATATAAGATGACCTCAGCATTCAGGAATGCTGCCTCTGAGCCAAAAGGCCTGAACACCTGCATTTTCCCTAGTAACTCTTGGCTTTGTGATTTCTATTCATTCCATGCATTGGATGTAAAACTATGGACAGAACCATCTTAGAAGCAAGCTATCTATCAAGAAGGGTCTATTTCCTTTTTCTTTTTTCTTTTTGGGTCACACCTGATGATGCACAGGAGTTACTTCTGGCTCTGCATTCAGGAATTACCCCTGGCGGTGCTCAGGGGACCATATGGGATGCTGGGAATCAAACCCGGGTCAGCCACGTGCAAGGCAAATGCCCTACCTGCTGTACTATTAGTCTCCTCAAATCTAATAGAGCAGGTTTTTTGAAATAACTCCTTAAATGGATGGAGAGGAAAAGAAAATTCTTTACTTAAAAGTATGTTTGGGGCAGGGGTGAGGGGAGGAGGAGGCACTGTGTTTGGGGTAGAGGTAGGGGTTGCATGGGGTGTTTGACAGTGATACGGCAACTTGCCTTGCCGTATCACTTTTCTATCCCCAATCTCAATTCAAGTACCCTTATAGGACAGTGATATGGCAACTTGCCTTGCCCACAGAGGATCTGGGTTTGATCTCAAGCACCACATATAGCCCCTCAAGCCCCACCAGTTGTGATCCTGAGTGCACAGCCATGAGTAAGCCCTGAGCATTTCTGGGTGTGGCTACAAAACAAACACAGCAAAAGTGTTTGGGGGCCCCAGAGATAGTATAAGGTCAAGGCACATGCCTTATATACAGAGATAGCATGGGGTTAAGGCACATGCCTTGCATGCAGCATGCCCCAGCTCAATTCACCACATCACATGGTTTCCCCCCAGGAACTTCCAGGTGCAGCCCTGGAGGTCTCTGAGCACTGCCAGGCAACCAAGATGATTCCTGGTACCAGTGTTTGAGCAGCCCTACAACCCTCAAGCCCCAGCACTGGATCTCTGAACCTGAATCACCAGGAGGGGCTCTCAGACCTGCTGAACATGGCTTGGGAGGCACCTCCTCCCACCTCCAAAAACATGCTTTGGATGGGGGGTCCCATTAATCTTTGTTATATCTAGGGATCAGGGTGTCCTGAGATGGCTTTTCTATCCCCAATCTCAATTCAAGTGCCCAGTGAATCAGATGTAATTTTGAACGTGTCAAATGTTCCAAACAGTGGCATCATCCAGAGAGCCTTGTGAGGCACGATCAGAGTGACTGGTTTAATTTTCCCGAGAAGGAGTTGCTCTTTGGATGAGAAGAACTTCATCGAAACAATCTCCCCAAGTGGGAATTCAAGTCTGTTCAGTCAACCCTGCAGGCACCTTGGAGACAGGGCTCCTAGGAGGGGTGAGGGCGGGGGAGTAGAGATGGGGGAGTTTTAGTCAAATGGACTGAAAACCCTGCCTTCTGTTTCATAAATGGAAGAATGCACAGTATGGGGTGAAAAAGAAAATCACCTTACTCCAGCTCATTCGCCTATGACACTGCTGGGAAAAAGTCGGAAGAGCCACAGGGAGGATCCAGAAATAGTTGACAAGACCCCCAGCCTCCACTCTGTGAGTTTCCTGCGTGCTGTTCCCTTAGGCAAAGCTGGCAAAGGTTCGGTGGAGGCAGGTAGGAGAAAGCGCTCTCTCCTGGGCTGGAAATCCTGCAGGAAGAGCGGCCGCGTCTCAGCGGGCAGGCGGTTCGGCAGCTGCAGGGGAGGCAGCCTGCAGAGGAGCCGAGTGAGGTGTAGAAGAGGAGGTTGCTCTCGGGAGCTCACCCAGGCTGCAGCTCACCTCTGCCTCTCGCCCCAGGCTCTGCTCTGACACTTCAAAAGTGACTACTCCACGGACCCAGCTCGCAGGCTCCCCCGCCTCTCGGCCACACGCGCAGGCGGACTTTCAATGTCCCAACTTTTTTTTTTTCAGTGTATGTTCACGATATTTTTTTAAAACGATAGGAATTATGAAGTCCTTATAACAAAGTTTGAAAAGCATCAAAATGAATAAAGGAAAGTTAAGAGTACCATCACTGTGTATTTGGTGGCTCTGTGTGTGTGTGTGTGTGTGTGTGTGTGTGTGTGTGTGTGTGTGTGTGTGTGTGAATACCTGTGTGTTCTGACTTTTTTTTTCAGCCTACTTGCAAGTGTTTACTATAGTTTAGGTGATAGGGTTACTACGACGTTCAAGTTCCTGGTAGTGTTGTACAAAGGCGCTGCCCACCCCTGCCAGCAAACGGCCCTTGACTCTCCGTGTCTTCATGCCTATGTCACCTTCAGCTCAACGTTCCTTTCCCCATGATTCGCTACTTGACAGTTACGACTTAGAGTGTCTTAACTTTAAAAGGAGGAACGTGGAGACCAGGGAGGTCGCCCAATGAGTCTGTGCCCATGTTTAACATGCAGGGGACTCTATGTCATCCCCTGAGTACCTCTGGGAGCTTCCTTTGAGCACTGAGCTGGGAGCAGTCCCTAAGCACTGCCCAGTGTGCCCCAACTACCAAAAATAAAATAAAGCAAGAGAGGACAAAACTAATGTAAGTTTGTACTCTGGCGAAGATTGCAGTGGGCCTAGCCGCCTCATTTGCCATCGAGACCCAGGGCGTGCAGGGCCCACTCCCAGGCTGCTGGTGGGGCCGAGGAGGCGGTTATATTTCTCATGTACAGTTTGGCTTCCCCGGGTGGCTCGGTGATAAGCACCGCTTGTTTATTTGTCATTGATGGATGCCAGGTGGATTGTGGTCAGCCAATCTTCCTCCAGCAGCCCCGGCCCGGGGAGCCGACGGGAGGCCCTCCCCAGGCCAAATACAGGTCAGGCGATGGGCAGCCACAACAAAAGCTGGGTCACCCACCGTCACAGTGACAGCGACAGCAGGCAGGGAGACAAAGAAGCACTTCAACCGAGAGAAAAGAGGAAGAAAGCTAGGCAGGGCCCACGCCCCACAGCCGGTGTGGTGGCCTCGCCGGCCACTTTTATAGTTGTGGAGCGTTTTCTTCAAAGAAACCAGCTTGGCTGAAACTTCCCCTTGAGGGTGGGCGCGGCTTCCAGGAAGGAGAGCAGACCCTGTGCTCGGGTGCTGACATGTGTTCCCCTCTCTGAGAGCCGTCAGCTTTTGAGGCAGCCTCCTCTTGCTGGAGACTTGGAGGGAGGCTGCCCAATTAAAAGCAAGAAATAGCCTCCAACCAGAGAGCTTTCCTGGCCAAAGTCTGCTCAGCTTCTGGCGCGCACTACCCTGGCATGGTTCCTCCTGGCTCCAGCTGGAGCAGGAAGAGGCTTCTGGAAGGATAGCATCTGGAGCCTCAAGGGCACGGCCCGCAGGGTGACAAGGGGCAATGCCCTGTCGGGGTCATGTAGAGATGAGTGCCTGGTGGCAGCCTGCGAAACCTGCCATGTTATCTGGACTTTTTTTCCAGGATGGACCACCAGACTGAGATATGTCCGGGCAAGGCTGGGAATTTCTTGCACCCCCGGTTCACTGGATGTAGTTTGGGATGGAAGATGCTTTCCTTTCTGAGGGTCATTTCTTATTTATTTATTTATTTATTTAATTGAATCACCGTGAGATAGTTACAAGCTTTCATGTTTGGGTTACAATCTTACAATGATCAAACACCCATCCCTCCAGCAGTGCACATTCCCCACGACCAATATCCCGGGTATACCCACCCTGTCCCACCCTCCCCCTGCTTCCACGGCAGACAATATTCCCCATACTCTCTCTCTACTTTTGGGCATTATGGCTTGCAACACAGACACTTGAGAGGTCATCATGTTTGGTCCATTATCTACTTTCGGCATGCATCTCCCATCCCAACTGGTTCCTCCAGCTATCATTTTCTTAGTGATCCCTTCTCTATTCCATCTGCCTTCTCTGCTCCGCTCATGAAGCAGGCTTCCAGCTATGGGGCAATCCCCCTGGCCCTTGTATCTACTGTCCTTGGGTGTCAGCCTCATGTGATATTATTGTATACTCCACAAATGAGTGCAGTCCTTCTATGTCTGTCTCTGAGGGTCATTTCTTTCCAAGGTATGTGCTCTTCAAGAACCATATTCTGCTCTGGATCAGGCTCAGGGGAAGGGTACCATGGTGGAGGTGAGCTTTCATCTCTCAAAGTCCTAAGAAGCTAGAAGGAGCCGTCTTACCCACGGCTCAGGGGAGCATTGAATTCATGTGGGGGTGTAATATATTTTAAGTTCCTTCACATTCAGAAAGCAGATCAGTTTAGACACCCCTGCTGGGGCGGGACTCCTAAATTCCTGGAATGTGTGGACTTCCCTTTCAGACTGAAAAATCGTCAGACACCTACAGCAGCAGATCAGGGATTGTTAACAGCGGCAAGGAGAAGTGAATGCAAAATTTTTCAGCACATGTAAGAAGTGTGTTTACTTGACTCTCAAGTTCACTGAGTATCATTGGTCAAGTGTATGGAGTTAAAATCAAAGCTGTAGAGGAGCTATCTCAATAATTTCTATAATTGGACAAATACTCAGCCTCCAGCCCTCATCTCAGTTCATCCTAGAATATGTGTAGGGTGTCTGGAACAGCACTGTGACACATTCTATCATTTCCTCAGGAATGGGAGACACCAGATGTGCTCCCAGAACCTAACCAGGTGGTGACCTGGGGCCCTGGGCAGCCATTATTAAGTCAAATGTTCAAAGAGAAAGTTCCAACCAGTGGCCTAAATATACTCATGAAAGGATTTCTGGAGTGAACAGAAGAAGAGAGAAGAGCTCCATTTTTCTGGGAAAATAAGGTTTCCAAAGACTTCCAGAAGCTGAAAGGAAATCCCTTCTGTGAATCCTAACTTACGACTCCTGATTCTATTCTCTGTTTCTGTCGCTCTCCCTTTCACACACCCACCTCCACCATTCCCGAAACTCTCCCGACTTCTTCCTTTCTGCTCCCACATACACATTCAGTACCCGGTGGTCCCAGGTACGTGCTACAACACAAACAGCGTCAACTATGGGAGCATTCAATTACATTGCCATGTGTTGCTATTTGTGATTCCGATGAAGATTAAACTCTTTTCGGTTCAATCAATATAGCTTACCATATTACTAAGTTGAAATCCCTGCAAATTCCTTTATTTTTCACATGAGTCTGAAAATGCAGCTAATTTAAAAAAAATAATTTTGCCTTATCTGCTCCATCAGGGTCTACAGCAGATAAAGGAAAGTTTCATTTATACTCATTTAAGGAGAAGGTTCGAGATTACGGTGAGAGGAATGCAATGCTCTCAGCTAGTCTTTTATTGATTTCTTGGAACTGTGCTGAATGTGGCACAAAACTGATCCCCAGTTTTCTGCAGACCAGTGAAAAGGTTGGGCAATAGAACCTACTATGCGTTTCCTTGCTAGTAAGTAACACACCTGAGGTGAGGGTTGGGCCATATGCAGCAGTCCTCGGGGCTTCCTCCTGACTGTGCACTCATGGATCACTCCTGGCAGGCTTGGGGGACCCGTAGTGGCAGGTACTGAACCCAGGATAACTGCAAGACAAGGGCCTCCCCTGTTATACTATAGCTCTTGGGCCCCAGTAATATATCTTTTAATGTGTTCGGTTTATTCCAAATCACTCTTTATATAATGACTTCAAACTACAAGTCTTCAATAATGCTTTTGAACTAATTTATTTTACTAGTTATCAAAGTTTCTGAACACATCATAAAATAAAGACGCATGTAATTTGTTACTTCATATAACGTGGCATCCCCTTTGGTTTTTCTCTTGATCTTGTCCAATTAATACAACTGGCCCATTTTCTAGATGAGGAAACTGATACTCAATCCACTCAAGGTCTTCCTGAAAGCAGGGTATGGAACTGAGCTCCTCGGGCCTGGCTAACTCCACAGCCCTAGCGAGTTCTTTGCAAGTAAGGTAGGAAAATCTCAAATTCGTTGATATAATATTGGTCTGCAATTCCCTCTTTCTGGATATAAATTTAAACATTTGACAGCTTTAAAAAGTTGAAGAGCCTCCTGTAGGTGCTCAGAGACGCAAGACCCCAGCCATACAGGGGACCAAAGACATGCTGCTGCTGAGGCCTTGCACAGCCAGAGAGAGCTGGACGACCCTGGGGGCTGAGGACCTCCAGGGCCACATCTGGTTGTGCTCAGAGGACCACGTGGTGCTGAGAATTGAACGAAGATCAGTACATGTCTTGTATGTGTCCTAACCACTCTACACCCTCCACTGTACACCCTCCCTGACTCTTAGATTTCTGTTATTGCTGTTGTTGTTGTCTTAGGCTGGTGTTTGAAATTTCTGGTATTTAATTACTACTAGTTCAAGGACTGGAGCTATAGCACAATGGGTAGGGCGTTTGCCTTGCACGTGACCAATCCAGGTTCAATTCCTCTGTTCCTCTCAGAGAGCCCAGCAAGCTACCGAGAGTATCCCGCCCACACGGCAGCCTGGCAAGTTACCCGTGGCATATTTGATATGCCAAAACCAGTAACAAGTCTCACAATGGAGACGTTGCTGATGCTCGCTCAAGCAAATCAATGAACAATGGGATGACAGTGCTACAGTGCGACAGTGCTACTGGTTCAAGCTAATAGGTTCCCTCTCTGCAGGGAAGCAAAACAGAAGGGAAGAAAGAAACAGGAAAAGAAAACAGACAGCAATGAAAATACCAAGAGCAGAGAGAAAAGGAAGAAACAGTGGAGGTAGAGGGTGTGAGAAGAAATTAGATTGTCAGCAAAGTTCTGCCACTCCTTCTCAATCCTACTGCCTTTCAGCCGCTTCCCCACAATCTTGACTTTTATTGACCATTGTCTTTGATCAGGATTTTCACAGTCACCAGACTCCTTAAGTAACAACAGAGACCAACTGTATCATATTGTCTTTCATTCCTTATTTTATTTTAAACAAGGATTGCGCTGATTCCTAGCCACAGCCTCGAGGGGATAAGAAGAAAGACAAGATCAGCAGAACAAAGTCTTGCATTTATTAGATACTTATAAATGCGACTTACTTTCCCAGGGGGGAAAACACTGGACCCAAACGAAATGCCCTCACTGTATGAATTTAAAGAAATGTAAAGTGAGCACACATTGAAGTTCCAGATGAGAAGCGTGACCTCAATGTTGAAAGAAAAGAGATGAGAAAAACCAAAAAAAATTAAATAAATAAATAAATAAAGGAATTTTTCTTATTAAACAGTTACCTTGGAGATGAATGAAAGGGCTTTCTAAATGAATCTATTCATAGAGGGGATAGGAAAATATTTGAGCAATTTGATCAACACGTATGAACAACAAACGACAAAAGTCCACAAGCAGTTAGAAGTCTTATAATTGGGGTCTTTAAGGGACAAATGCTCTCCTCTAAATGCTGTCTGGAATCTAAATAGGATGAGAAAGAGATGGTAGGAGGGAAACGCTCTCGACAATGATTAGTGCGATATTGCTATTAGCCAACACCATCAGTCTGCAGTCACAGTTGGCTCCCACCCAGTGTGATGTGAAAAAATACTTTCCTTTCTCCTAAGTGTTAACAATTAAAATGGATCCAAATGGCAAACCAGAGCCCCCTGTTTTCTTTAGAAAAGCCTTCCCAGATGGCACGCCCTTGGATGGCATTGCATCTTTGGCTCTCTCGGGCAACCCACAGAGGAGAAGGACAATGGTGAGATCCGCCCCAGGGTGTGATGCCAGTTACCTCGGTGCCAAGGCCCATTATTTAGTGTGTCTTTGTAGGGGAGGCGGTTGTCAGAAGACATCTTCCCATAGCACATGGCTGCTTTGTTGATCTTTGGAATTCCCCAAAGGAAATGCTCTAAAATTCAGCTTAGAATACTTCATTATTGCTAATATTGCTATAATCTACTATTATTTATTGCATTTTTTTCTTTGCGAGGGCTACCGTGACAAAATATCACATAGTGAGCACCAAGAACAAGTCAAAAATTGGGTAGTTGAAATAGCAGAAGTGTATTTTCTCCAAGTTCTAGAAATTGGAAGTTCAAGATTAAGGTGTCAGCAGTGATGGCCTCTCCTAAGCTCCTAAAAGGCTTCTCCTTTGCATACTCATTCTTTCCTCTTTGCCCTACATCTCTGGAATCACTGCAAGTATCCAAATTTCCTCTTTTGATAATGACCAGTCATATTGGCATGGGGCCCACAATAATAATCTCATGTTAATTTAATTACCTCTTCAAAGACTCTATCTCCAAATACAGTCTCATTCTGAGGGACTGGAATTGATTTAAATTTAGCAATCTGGAGGAGATACAAGATAGTCCAACAAAGATTATGAGTCCACATTTCCAGTTGAAAGTACACTATTTCTTTCCCTGCTAACATGGGTCTTAATTTGAGAGTGCCTTGTGGAGGTAGACATCTCTGCCAATTTTCCTTTGCTCTCATGGGCTACTCTTTTTCATCCCTTACACTTTTATTTTTGTTCATTTGCTTGTTTGTTTGGGGGAGGGTCACACCTAGCAATGCTCAGGGGTTACTTCTGGTTCTGCACTCAGGAATCACTCCTGGTGGTGCTTTGGGAACTGTATGAGATACCAGGGATCAAACCTGGGTCAGCTGCATGAGAGGCAAACACCCTACTCGCTGTACTATCGCTACATTTTATTTTATTTTTAAAATTATTTTTCAATTGAATCACTCTGAGCTATACCCCTACAAAGCTATAAATTTCAGTCATACAGTGTTTCAACACCCAGTCAGTGTACACTTCCCAACACCAGTGTCACCAGTTTCCCAGTTTCCCTCCCATCACCCCTCCACCACTACCCCAGCCTACCTTTATGGCAGGCTCTCTCTCTCTCTCTCTCTCTCTCTCTCTCTCTCTCTCTCTCTCTCTCTCTCTCTCTCTCTCTCTCTCTCTCTCTCTCCCCCTTCTTTCTTCTCTCCCTCCCCCTCCCCCTCTCCCCCTCTCCTTATCTTCTTCCATTTTGGGCAATGTGGTTTATAATACAGATACTGAAAAGTTACTGGGAATATTCCTTTACCTACTTTTAACACTCAGTTCTTGTCCAACGTGATCATTTCCAGCTATTATTGTCATACTGTTCCCTTCTCTCTTTCCTACCCTGCACCTCACACACACTGTGGTTGATTCCAACAATTGATCAGTCCTGCTAGCCCCTGTATTACCTAGCCATGGATATTAGTCTTCTACTTACACTTATACTATCTCTAGTGTCTGTAAGTTTTATGTTGTCTCTTGCAAATCACATGTCACTGGAGTTCCAAATATTTTTCATCTGAACTTGTCTGTGTAGAGTTGAGCTACTTGATTGTGATATTACATTTGTATATCTAATATAACTATCCATATGGGTCATGCTTAGTCTATTAGCCATCTGAAGCCAACCTATGAATGTACTGTTTTCCTTTTTCTTTTATAATCATAAGTCCTTTAAGTAATCTCTTTTCAAGGTATAGTGAGAAACTGCTACATAATGTGACTGCCTCTTTCCAATCTCTGTTCACAGTTTTCTAACCATCTCCTTATTTTCTGAAAAATCAATAACATACATTAAAAATTTGGGGTTGTCTTCAACTTTTGTTGTTGTTGTTATTATAATAGTGGCATTTTATTTCTAGGAATTAATTTCTGTGTTATTTACCATAGGCTAAGTTTTGCCACTTGAATAATGAACAACTCTAAGGTCTAAAATTCTAAACCCATGACTTTAATTCGATATCATCTTTCATCAGCGTTGTCATGTCCATTTCAGCTTTGGCTCTTGGACCCAGGCTGAGGGAGCAGTTTCTTTCAAACACAACTAAAGATAGAACAAAAAGCAAAAAGAGTTGGTAGAGTATCACAATGGCTTTGAAAACCTCTGCCAAAGATTTTTGTTCTATTTCACTAGCAGTTTATTGGCTAAACAAGTTGTGATATCACCAAGTGAAGCCTGACATTATCATGTGGAAATATCATCATACCAAAAGAGTAGTACGGTGAATTTCATGTACTTCCACTGCAGGACGTCAGGTTTAACCATGAGCCTCCCATGAAAACAAACAGCTTGTATTAGGGGAATCAAAACGTAATACACAGAAGGGGCTTGGTGTGTGTGTGTGTGTGTGTGGAGGGGGGCGCAGGGTGAGGAGGTGGACTGTGATAACAATGACATTGTCAAGGGTCCTGGACCTTTTGGTGGCATAGAGGTGACTATAGTACATATATCAAAACTGTAAGAGCCTATTGTAAGCATGTGGCCCAAAGTATAAGCAAATTTATAAAGCTGAAGTCTACTACACTTCAGCTACTATAGCTTCAAGACTAAAAAAAATGATCATATGGTCAACTCAATATTGATATTTCATTATCATCCAAGAGGACAGGATAGTCTCACAAGTTCTTCAATATATTTAACTTCCTTTCAATCAACACAATACCTCAATACACTTTAACCCTAATTACCATGGAACAAGAATATACTTTTATACTGTTCTAGTTTTTTATTTAATCATATAATGTAGACATGAATTTGTTATGTTATCCATTCAAATTGTATTTGTACTTATTCAATATTTACCAATATCTGTCATCTTCCCCCTGAG
The DNA here is from genome assembly GCF_027595985.1 of Sorex araneus. Classification (NCBI taxonomy): domain Eukaryota; kingdom Metazoa; phylum Chordata; class Mammalia; order Eulipotyphla; family Soricidae; genus Sorex; species Sorex araneus. The sequence continues at coordinate 182,439,575 of NC_073306.1, read as the reverse complement.
ATATAAAAATTCTCATTTGTTTTTGTCTAAAAATAGTATTTTGCCTCCACTGTTGAAAGATATTTTTGCTTTCTTTGAAAGTCACACTAATAGCACTTTTACTTTATTCTCTTAGCGCATTGCATATTTTATTTCTATTTTTTGTCTTTTATTACTACCGTGGAAAACTTGGCCATCTGTCTAATTGTCATTGCTTTGTAAGTGATTTTTTTCTGGCTTCTTTTAAAAATCTTCTCTTTGCCTTAGGCATTCTACAGTTTTACTAGCATATGCCTAGGTAGAACTTTCCTTTCCTTTATTCTTGGAACTTTCGAAGCTGTCTGGTTCTGAGGTTTGGCATTTTTAAGCAAATATTTCTGGAAAATTCTTAGCCATTTTCAAATAGGCCTGTTCCTGCTTTTTGTTTGATCTTTTTCTGGAACTCTTAAAAATCTTTCTCTATCTCTCTAAGTTTTAACTTACCTTGCATATCTCATTGTCTCTGTGTGCCATGCTGAGCAATTTAATGAGATCTATTTTCCATTTCACTAATTTACTACTCAGCTGTGTCAAATCTGCTATTTAACATAGCCAGGGAATGTTTCAGTGGGGTGAGATTCACATCAGAAAAGATCAACAATCTTGAAGTGTATATTTCAGTGACTTTTAGTACATTCTTAATTCTTGATATTGTACAACCACATCTGTCTCATTTTTATCAAAACATTTAAGCCAACACCCCCCAAAACCCTGAACCTATTGGGCAGTCACTCCCCATGACCTCTTCTTAGTCTTGTTTTATGTTTCTTTGATTTACTTATTCTAGATATTTTATATAATATGATCACACAGAATTGACCCTTCGTGACTATCTTATTTTACTTAGTTTAGTATTTTCATGGATCATCTAAGTTGTAGCCTGATTGAGTAATGTTCTATTCCATGTTTTCTATTTAGATATTGACAGGTATTTTCCTTACTTCTTGCTTTTGACAGTTATTAGCTCCATTTTCTCACATGGAAAAATTGAAGACAGAGAGATTAATTAATTGCCTTTTCCAAAACCACATATCTGATAAAGTGATGCAGTTATATTTAATTCCATTTAGTTTATCATCTCAAATATCTTGCTATATTCCAGGCATTATGAATTATTTTCCAACTTCAGGCAAGTCTTATTACTCACTTCTCTTTTCTCCCAAGGCGTTGTGTATTTGAGATCCACGAGTTAAATATCATTCCTGGAAAATAACTTCCATCAATGAAATTTCTAACTCTGGTCTTTTCAATGTTGAACAAGACACAGAAATGAAGATTATAAAAAAGAGACTTTGTATTTCAAAAAGGATATTCCAGGACCTAGGAATGAATAGAGCTCAGTGTTACTATTAGTTAGAGTGATAGTTTTGTAGACATGAAGCTGGGTGATTCAAACCCTGGCACATTGTTACTGCTTTTTTTGGTGGGGGGTTGAGAAAAAGGAGTATAGTTGAATAGATCACACCCAGCTGTATTAAGTGTTTAGTATTGGCTCTATGCTTGGTTGTTACTCTTGGCATCAACCTGGGCTCAGGAACATGCAAGGTAAGTACCTTAGTCCTTGTCACTATCTCCCTGACCTTGACCCATGCTTAACAGTGCTCTAGTGGCACTGCTATGGGAATCTCTGACAAGTCTACAAATGTGAAATTTCTTAAAAACCTTGGCAAAGTGTGTGTGAACACCACAAACAAGTGTGCAACCACCAGAATTGGCACCAAAGGGTAGAGAATCTGATCATTTTATCCCCTTCCCCCCTTTCTTCCTTTGTCGTGAGGCAAGTACTATTTTGCAACAGAATACAAGTACCTGAGCAAAACCAAAATCCAATAGAATGAAATAAGAAAATTAAGAGTAATTCTTAGCATAATAACCAGTCAAGAAAATGCACATTTAAAAAATAGTGTGATAGCCCTACTTATCTATTAGAATGACCAGAATTCAGAACTCTGACAATAGCAAATACTGGTGAGAATGTGAAGCAATAGGAACAATCATTCATTGCTAGTGGACATGTAAAATAGTACAGCCACTTTGGAAACAGTCTGGTGGTTTCTTACAAAATTCTTACCATATGATATAGCAACTGTGCACCATAGTATTTACTCAAATCAACTGAAAACTTTTATCTACACAAAAACCTGCACCTGGATATTTATTGCAGCTTTATTTGTATTTTCCAGTGTTCAGAAGCAACCAACATGTCCTTCAGTAGGCAAATGAGTAAATGAACTGTAATATGTCAGACAGTGGACTATTATTTCACACTGAGAATAAACGAGCTATCAGACCATGAAAAGACATAGAGAAAAATTAATGTGTATTATTAAGTGGTGAAAGCTAGTCTGAAAGGCTAGATATTGTATGATTCCAATTATATAACATCCTGGAAAAGATAAAACTATGGAGATAGTGGGGGGAAATCAGTGCTTGCAGAGGCTGGGGTAGGGGTGAATAGAGAGTATAGAGGAAATTGAAATTGAGTGGCAATAGAACAATTTTGTGTGGGTTTATGATGAATACATGCCATTATGCATCTGTCCAGACCCATGGGAAGTGCCATGGATCAAATAGCTTATTAATGCAATAAAAATTGTAATATTTGAACTCTGTTATTTAAGTCTCACAATGAAGATGCTACTGGTACCCGCTCAAGCAATCAATGAACAACAGGACGACAGTGCTACAGTGCTGTGTTATTTAATATGGAAAATTAAGAATATATGGGTGAGATAGTAATGTGGATCATTTACTTGTCTTGCATGTGGCCAACCCTAGTTGATCCCTGGCACCATATAAGGTATCCTGAGCATCAGCAGGAGTGATTCCTGTGATCACAGAGCCAGGAGTAAGCCCTGAACACTGCCAGGTATGAACACTGCCAGGTGTAGCTCAACCCCACCCAATAAATAATTATATAAAAAATGTAATCTATAAAAATTGATATCAGTATAATAATACACATTGCAGCAACTATGTGTACCTGGGTCAAGAACTCAACATGAGGAACAACTTGGCGCCAGAACTGCATGGAACGTCTTCAAGAGCATCGAAGAAATGGTTAAGAGGAAAAAGGACCTCTGACTCTGGGCACATCTTTTCGATTCCACTGTTCTTGCTGCGCTAACGTATACCTCAGAGACCTGGGCCCTATGCAAACAGGATGAGAACGCTATTTGGGTATCCCAAAGAGGAATCCAAAGAGCTATGCTAGGAATATCACGTCTCACTCAAGTGAGAGAAGAAATCCAGAGTTCCGACCTCCAACGACATTCAAGAATCAGGAATGCTGTCTCGTTTGCCAAGAAATCAAAAATCAGATGTGCCGAGCATGTAATGCAATTCAGAGATGACCGTGGGATTAGAGCTGTGACCGACTGGATTCCACGGAACGACAAAAGACTACGTGGCCACCCACTAACGAGCTGGTCAGACTTCTTTGTTAAAACCCTGAATGAACAGTCTGAGGCTCTTCCTGTTCCTGGAGCGAGCAGATATCATTGGGCTAAACTAGCACGCAACAGGGACAAATGGAGACATTACTGGTGCCTGCTTGAGCAAATTGAAGATCAACGAGAAGACAAGTGATACAAGTGATAATAATACAGAGGGGGCAGGTGAGAGCCCTCCCCGCCCCAAGGGACCCAGGTCCGGTAGCCGACCTCCACAACCCAACCACCACCACGCTCCAGGCCACTTCCCACACACTCGGGCCAAGCTTCAGATATGAGTGAACATATTCCTGGACCATGCAGCCACTTTTGCGGCCACACAACACAACCTAAGACACTCCCTACTCATTTTCCATACCTCTCAGAGAGCCTGGCAAGCTACCGAGGATATCCCACCCATATGGCAGAGCCTGGCAAGCTACCTGTGACGTATTCGATATGCCAAAAACAGTAACAATAACATGCTCTTCATGTTCCTGGAGTGAGCAGAAGCCATTGGGCTACACTAGCACGCGACAGGGATGAACAGAGATGTTACTGGCACCCACTCAAGCAATAGTTGAGCACCAGCATGACAGTGACAGTGATAATAACATAAGAGCCAGGATATTATTCTTCCAAAGCAGAAAACACAGGGGACCAGGATAGCTCAAATGGTAAAGATGTCCAAGGCCCTGCCTTTGATCCCAGCATCATGTGCTCTACCTCTTAGCAGTGCCTGCTTTCCCATCATCACTGGCCTGAGCATTCCCAGAATGAGCTCTGCTGGAAGCAGTTTCTACTTACACAAGGTAGGAAATCCAGCAATCCATCAACAAGAGCTACTTAATGGAGGTAATGAAATAATGTGAGACGTGTGCACATACACATATTTTGGTGAGGAAGCAGGATCAAGATTTTTCAGTCACTTATCCCATGACATGTTGAGTCTTCAAGCTGCAGTGTCCACATCTTTGTCTGACTCAAGAACTTCAGCTCTTCCAAAACTCCTCACTCACTATCTTTCCCTTCAGGGGTCAAGGCAGGTAAGAGATTCCAGGGCATGCCTTGCTAAATGTGGGGTCTCCTCCCAAAGGCTGATATTGGGCCACCCCATCGTTGAAGTCCAGATGAAGAGTCAAGGGAGAGGACTGGGCAGAAGTCGCTGACCTATGACTGTGTCATTTTTTAATTAATAACCCTTGAAGTCAAGTGAAACAGAAAACACGAACCCCTAGAAGATGACAGAGTTGAATAAGACCTGCTGCAGAGAAAACCTCAGTTCTTCATCCTCCTATGACAGACTCCATCATTAAGTCGTTGTCAGTGCCTTCCAGATCACTGTATTATGTATGGGTTGCAGGACTACCAATTAGTTTGAGCAAGTGCTAAAAATAAATAAATGATGAGGAACCTTCTATTTTCATCCTGGATAATTAGGGACTGCAGTGATGAGGGTGATGAGGTGAAGCAGGGGTGGGGTATCTAAGGTTGCGGGGTAGCCCTTGAACGCTATTCAGCTACTGTTTACAAATGGACCCATAGCCCCAACGGGGCCCCTTCCTCAGATCGGAGCTGAAGTGTGAAGAGAGACAGTTATGCTGTGTGCAGGGTTTTATGCTTTCTTAAGATCCTCTTATATAACAGATTGGTTGTGAAATCGAGTAGTTGGTGGTTCGAGGAAGCTGGCCTGTACCTTAGATAAGAAGTTGAATTATTCCAGGGGGCATTTGGAGTCAGGCAGTTTAGGAGATGGCAAGGAGAGAACTTGCTCCCTCCTTCCAGGCCATGGGGTTTCAGCTGAGAAGTTCCCTATATGTAAGCCACATGGGTCCCCCATTTCCTGAGCATCTGTATTTGGTGAGCACTGGAAACGTCTTTGCTTTCCTGCTGAAGGCCCCTAGCTTCCTCTTGGTAAAGTCAAAAACATAACCCTAACCCAGTTGCAACAAAGGAAAAGAATAGCAGTTTGGTCAGAGGAAATGAAGGAGGGGAGGAGACAAGGTCGTGACCAGTCTCCGTCATCAAAATGATGACAGAGAATCACAAAATCATTATGTGCCCTTCAGGTTGACAGGTATGCACAGACACAACACACACAATCATACACTCACATACCCAACCACACTCAGATGCTCACACTCATTCTCCCATACACACACTCACACTTACATACGCAACAAGGACACCAACTGGGGCTGTTAGATTTGAGGTAGAAGAAAACAGGAGAGAAGAGGGAATACAGAGACCACATGATCCATGATTTCCTAAGAGGAATTCCTTCTCAGGAAGAGGGAGCACATCTGAGAAACTCAACATTAGAATGATGACCTCCTCCCAGACATGCTTCTCCATTGTGACTGGGATGTCTGTGGCTTATCTTATGCCAATCCAAGTCCTATGGGGACGACCTGAAACTCGAATATCCTTGAGGGAACAGGGAGTGTCCTATCATTAGTGCAGGGTTTTCTTTGTTGTTGTTGTTGTTGTTGTTGTTGTTGTTGTGGGGTCATACCCTTGCTCAGGTTTTATCCTAGCTCTGTGCCCAGGGATCACTCCTGGTGTGACTTGAAGGACCATTATGGTATATTGGGGATTGAATCTGGATCTGCAGTGTGCAAGACAAATGCCCTACCCACTGTCTTATTGCTGTGACCCTAGTCTAGGTCTTAATCTGAGTTAAATAAAGTGAGAGATAATGAAGATATCAATTTCTCCCATCACCTCTTTTACATTCTCAAATCTGGGGGATTATTGTGGCAGAATATATATCTTCTTGACATACCTTTTGATTAAAAGAACATATGGGCTTTAGCATCTGGTGCCCCAGGGAATCCCAGTGACACACAGACACCTCAATCTCTGTATTCATGCTTCCAACTTCTCTTGGGTAATCAAAGTATTAGAATTACCTACTGCAAACTTTCTGAAAACTTTCAGCACTGGGTGTAACTCTTTCATTAGGAAAGGTATAACCTCTCCTAATGAAAGCTTCTCTTGATTATTGCCAGGCAACACTGAAGAACAAATTGTGTTCTGGCACTTGCCTTGCTGAGGAGAGAAAGAAACATCATTAAGTGCAGTAGAGTCAAGGAGACCCTTTCTTTCTATATCACCCCTGGTTAAAGATTGAGTATATCCCATCTCAATCCCAATTCTTATATCTTTAGGACAGAATAAAAGTTGGCAGGATGATAGAACAGAGAGTAGGGAATTTTCCTAGTACACGGCCTACCCATCCCTGGAATCCCATGTGATCCCTTGAGCTCACCAGGAATGATTTCCAAGTGCAGGACCAGGAGTAACCCTTGATCATGCTGGGTATGGCCCAAAAAGAGGAGGAGGAGGAGGAGGAGGAGCAGGAAAGGAGGAGGAGGAGGAGGAGAAGGAGGAGGAGGAGGAGGTGGAGGAGGAGGAGGAGGAGGTGGAGGAGGAGGAGGAGGAGGAGGAGGAGGAGGAGGAGGAGGAGGAGAAGAAGAAGGAGAAGAAGAAGAAGAAGAAGAAGAAGAAGAAGAAGAAGAAGAAGAAGAAGAAGAAGAAGAAGAAGAAGAAGAGGAGGAGGAGGAGGAGGAGGAGGAAGAGGATGGAGGTATGCGGAAGGAAGGAAAGGAAGGAAGGAAGGAAGGAAAGAAGGAAGGAAGGAAGGAAGGAAGGAAGGAAGGAAGGAAGGAAGGAAGGAAGGAAGGAAGGAAGGAAGGAAGGAAGGAAGGAAGGAAGGAGGGAGGGAGGGAGGGAGGGAGGGAGGGAGGGAGGGAGGGAAGGAAGAGAGAGAAAGGCTGGAAACTGAGCACTGAGACAAAAGGAAAAGGCAAAAACAGAATAATGTGAAAAATATAAAAGTTTGCAGGTAGGAAATGGTCAGAACGTCTTGGAGGTGAAGGGAAACAGAAAAAGGGGTAGGGGAAGTGGGTACAAAGGCATGAAGTCCCTGAAGCAGTAGTAAGGCTTGCAGAGAGCCCTCACAAACACACTATCCTGAGACAGCCCGTCACTAGCTCAGGGGCCAGAAACCCATGTGCTCCAGATGATGGCAGCCTATGGTCTTCATTAAAGGAGTCTGAGTCTTTTAACAGTTAGGAGGAGAGAGAGAGAAGGCTGAGATGTAGCAAATGATGTTTTGGGTATCTTTTTTTCCCCATGAAAATAGTGTGTTCCCCTGTGTTTTGTGATACACAAGACTTAGGAGTAGAATTAGATTTGCAAGGAATGGGCAGAGAAGCTGGGTCTATATTCAAAATGTAATATGGTAAAGCATAAAATTTACCCTTGGTAAGAACATTCTGGGCTCTCCACCCAGATCCCGAGCAGCCTCACATGAGCGGCCCCTCTGTTCCTGAACACCCATGATTCCGGAGGCCAACTAACTACTTTCGGCACCCAGCATCTTCTTGCAGAAATGCCTCTAGACTGTGAACTAAGCTAAGGCCCCATGCTGCCCAGGGAGAGGAAATATTTTTCTCTCTCGGCCTTTCCTTTCCCCGGCAGTGGCGTGGCGACCGCCATCTTATAAGGCCCACTAAACAGAGGTACGAGCTTGCAATGATGCGATTTCTGGCAGAAATCTCTCTGGGCTTAATTACTAAAATACCAGAAATCCAAAACCAAGCGGCCACTGTCACTGTCGCGGCCGTGCTACCTCACATGCTCTTCATTCTCAGCAATGGAAAACAAATTATCAAATGATGCCTTTTCGGCAGGTCTGATTGTTGGGGGGAAATTCCAAATGATAATAGTGATTTTTCTGTTGAAATATTGAATGTAATCAAAGTAAAGAGAGAGTAAAGTGAAAATCATTAGTCACACAAGCGGCGGGTGGGTGGGATGGGAGGTATACTAGGGTTCTTGGTGGTGGAACATGTGCACTAGTGAAGAGATGGGTGTTTGATCATTGTATGACTGAAACACAAACCTGAAAGCTTTGTAACTTTTCACATGGTAATTTAATTAAAAAAAATCAAAAAACAATGTACTGTTATTATACATTTAAAACAATTGCAATTTTTGTATTGTATACATTTGATTTCAGAAAATACAATGATAGAGAAAATCACTGTATCACTGTATCACCATCATCCTGTTGCTCACCGATTTGCTCGAGTGGGCACCAGTAACGTCTCCATTTTTAAAAGACTTGTTGTTACTGTTTTTGGCATATCAAAATATGCCAAATTTTGCATAATTTGCAAAATATGGCATAGCATGGAGAGATAGCATGGCGGTAGGGCGTTTGCCTTGCACATGGCCAACCCAGGTTTGATTTCTCCGCCCCTCCCAGCAAGCTACCGAGAGTATCTCGCCAGCAGAGTCTGGCAAGCTACCTGTGGTGTATTTGATATGCCAAATTTGATAGAGTTAATAGATTTTTTAAATTTTGTCCTACTTGTATTCTAATTATCAAAGAATAGTGCTTTCATTTTATGTATCCTTCTAGTATTGTCAGTAAAGAGAATCTGTCAATAAAAAAAAGAACATTCTTTTTTGGACCCAGATTTCTGACTGAAGAGTGAGTTTTCAGTGTGAAATAATCCTGTTTACAGCCTTTCCTCCTGCTTTTCTTAACTTCTACAACAACTTCATTTGCCCTGAGATGTGATTTCCAGAAATGTATCACATAAAGTGGCATAAAATTCTTAAGTGAAGTGTTCTAAAGAAACTACTACCTACCTAGAACTAAACAAGAAAATCTGAGACTATTGAAAGATGGCCAGTGGCCTCAATTTTATCGATCTTCTCATTTCCAATGAGACAGGTAATGCAGGAGACAAAATATGGAAGTATAAATATGTATCTTAATTACTCCATGTATAGTAGGAGTTTGGACAATGAAAACAGCTGGGATATAAATTGCTGATACTGACAAGGTCCTAGGTAATCCCCATGTTCAATGCTTTGCATATATATTAGCATTTTAATCTTCACAACAACTGAGTAGTATCTTGTACCTGTTTTATAGAGTTGAGATTTAAGGAAGCTGGATTAGGCAGTTTTTCCAAAATCTCAACATAAGAAGACATCTGAAGTAGGAAGTAGATGATCTCTCTGGCATATAATATCATTTTTAGGAATATAGCACATCCAGCAGTGCTCAGGGGCCATTCCTGGCACAAGAGTCAACTCTTGCAGTGTTCGGAGAACCAAATCTAGTTCCAAGAATTGGACCAAGATCAATGTGATGCAAGACAAGCACCTTAATCCCTATACTATCTCTCTGACTCTGGTATCTATTGCATCCACAGTCATTGCATCTGTATTCTAGGAATAAAAAGAGAGAAAAGGGCATATTTCAACGTGGTCTTCCTTTTGTCAGAAAGCAACTGGTCTCCCAGAACTCTTATCTGGCAGAATTGTTCAGGGAGAGAATGAGGTCACAAATCCCTAGATGCATGGATAACAAAAGACATTTTTTACACTTGAACATATTGCAAACTCCTAGCCCCCCCCCCCGTAATTGGGAGTCTTTTGACAAGGGGGACAGAGAGCGTAGGTAATAGTCAACTTGCAACATGGGCCACATTAACATTGTTGATGGCAGCATGTTGGTATGAAGTGTTAGGATCTGCAATTGATTTAGGAAGTAGAAATTAGGAGAAAATTTTTTAAATCTAAGAGAACTCAAAGAAAATGTCATTTATTTAGAGAAAATAATTTTTCTCTTTATCTTCCTGATAAAGAAGGTGGAATAAAATAAGATATGGGTGGGAGGGGTTATGTGATCACCAGCAAAAGAACAGGTTATATTAGACTGCAGTTGGGAATGCTTTTGTACATGTTAACCTTAAAATGATGGCAAAACATCCAAAAGGATAGAGCCTCCAAGTAACTGCCAATCATAAATCCCAGAGGCAAAGCATTAGTCACACTACAGATGTCAGGCTCAAAATGATAGTGTAATGATGGAGAAGTTTCTCAAAGCAGATACTATAACAGAAGAAAAGCAAAGGTCCCAGGAACTTTGAGGAGTATCCTCACTTAGATAAGAGGAAAGAAGTCAGTTGATGAATGAGCAAAACTTGCAAAAAGTTCCACAAGAATCTGAAAAGTGGATTTTCACAGAAGACTAGGTTAGAGTGAGTTTCAAGGAGGAGGTTAACTGTCAAGTGCTGCTGAGGAGTTAAAGAGGAACAGAACCAAGAAGGCCCCTGATTTGGCAAAAGGAGATAATTATTATCTGGAGGCAGCAGAAATGGAGAGGAATAGAGGGAAACAGAAAGCAAAAGACAGTTGTTCTCAACAGTAGCTGGAGGGGTCTTTAAGAAGTGCATTCGAATCACCAATGGCTTACCATTGTCCCTAATGATAAATTATTTTATCACACTGTGCTTCCTTAAAAAAAAATGTGATGTTTATAGAGTTAAGTATGGCAGAAATTTTTGTAAAACTGAATAGCACCAACTTATATTTAATAAGATGGCTTTCTGAAGATGGATTAGGTAACATACAACAGGCAGGCCAATAAGCAGTATTCTTACACCTTGTGTTTTCATTTGATGCACAATCCACTTACGTTAAAAAAACATCCACCTGTCACAGCTCTGAAAAGCCTTCTCACAGGCTCCATGCCTCTCTTCAAAGAGCTGGCACACCCCAAAGTTCAGTTGCCTTTGAAGTCTTTGAAGCCTCTGTGGGAGAAACTAGTGTATTTGAGACCAGAAAAAAAAAAGGCTTTAGGTCATCTGAGTGCCAAGTCTCCATCACCCATCTCTTGAAACTAAAGGCTTATTTGAATGTGTAATGGTTTCTCTCTTCTAAAGAAGCAACCTCATGAGCTCCTGATGCTACAAGGACAAAGGTCAGGCTGAAGGCAGAGCTAGTCAGAATGTGGAAAACTAACAGTTTTATTAAAATCCCACTCCATATATAAAATCTCATATACGGGGCTGGAGCAATAGTACAGCGGGTAGGGCGTTTGCCTTGCATGCGGCCAACCCAGGTTCGATTCCCAGCATCCCATATAGTCCCCTGAGCACTGCCAGGAGTGATTCCTGAGTGTAGAGCCAGGAGTCAGCCCTGAGCATCGTCGGGTGTGACCCAAAAACAACAACAACAAAAAATCTCATATATACATATATAAGCTATTATGGGGCCAGCACAATGTTACATAAGAAGGGCACTTGCTTTGCATGCAATAAAACCAGATTTTATCACCAGTATCACCACATACGGTCCCCTTGAGCCCTGCCAAAGTCATCCCTGAGTGTCACTGGATGTGGCCCAAACATACCCACCCCCACCCCCAAGCACACACAAAATTGAGCTGTTAGAAAAACATCAGGACAGCTAAGTGTTGCCCTCACTCAAGCTCTCACAAGACAGACAGCAGTGTGTTCCAAAAGGCAACAAGGCTCTCAGAATGTTCTTATGAGAAGGAATATAAGTATGAGCATGTGATTAGTCTGCTTAGGTTCAGTCAGGCTGCAACAACAAAAGGCCTTAAGGAAAATCTCAGTGGCTTTAGAACAATAAACTTTATTCATGAGAGTTACCCTTTGACTTCATATTTGCTTGTTTTCTTTATTTCAGGGCAGCATAGCTCTTGTCTCAGTCTTGAGGCAGTTGGAAATTATCACAAGAAGTCCAGAAAATGTCTTGTCAATCTATTGTATCATACAGAGTTGGGCAAAGTCTATCACATGCCTAAACTTGGCATTAGCAAGGCTGGGAATCAAGTCCTTTCCAGGAGCCTGGCTCTAGAGGGTGAGGAAGTAAATATTTGGAACACACTTTTTAAATTATAATATATTTGACTTACTGTATACTATAAACCATAACAAATCTATCATTTCACAAATAATATCTTAAAATATTCAAGTGAATATAAATCATGAGTCATCTTGAGCAATGTTTAATAAGTAGCAAGTACATTTGTATAAAGTTTTAACAAAAATTATATCCGATATATATACCAAAATTCAAATACTATCTTTTTTTTTCTGGTTTAAGAAATAGAATTAAGCCACTGATTCTTTTTTTCCTTGAGAATCAATCACAACTCAGGATCTTTATCAAGTTTCTGGGAAATTACCTCCCAAACTTTAGAGAGATATACATAGAAAGAGATCAAAGAAGATTCATATATAGAATTGTGTTCTTCCCTAACCTTTCCTAAGCTCCTACCCAATTCATATATTGAAGCCCCAAACCCCAATGAGACTGTGTTTTGACATAGGGTCTTTAAAGAGATAATGAAGTTGAAATGAGGTCAAAAGGGTGAGATCCTAATAGGCCTGAATAGAACTGTTGTCCTTATAGAAAGGGACACTAAGGCTCACCCCCTCTGTGATTATAAAGATTCCATCTGAGCACACAGCCAGAAAGAGATGCCTCCCCAGAAACTGTACTCTCTGGTACCTTGGTTTTGGTCTTCTAGGATTCAGAATTCTGATAATTCAGATTCAAGGACTGAAGTTCCCAAGTTTCTATCACATTGTAATATGACAGTCCACAGTGACAAATACAGAGGCTATTATCAAGCTTTTGTAAAGCACCAATTACATGCAAAAGTATTAGATTAGTCTAGAGAAGAAAGGGAGACACATCCTACGTGTGCTTGTGCATGCTAAAACAAGTAGAAAAAAGGATGTCTAAAAATCAATGGGATTTCCCAGTGAAGAAATTTAGAAAAGAGAGGGAGAAAATATAAGAAAATGAATTACATTAAGACACTTAAGCTATTTTCAACAGAAGCCAGGGTTGAGAGGAAAGAAATAAGCTAGTTTTAGATAACTCTTGAAAATAGGGTGCTCTCAAGAATAAATACTTCTAAATGTTATGACTTTGGAGCCAGAGGTCAGTGGATGGTTTGACAACCCCAAGATATGCTTGGAATCCTAAATTGAACACTAAACACCAAAAGAGAATTAATCTAGATCCTCTTAGAGAAGAGTCTGTTTATCTCAACACTTCCCCTTCATCAAAACCAAGCTGGTAATAAAAAGTTCAGCACTATGGAAAGGATTTGTTAAAGCCAAACTGGAAAGAATATCTGAAAGCAGGAGAGGCCTTTAGAGGGCAAATAGAACATGAGTGATGGACAGAGAAGGTATTTTTTAAAAAAAAAATGTCTTATAGCCATTATTTCACTCTAATTATCCCATAGGTAGCTGGCTCATGTCTGATTTGAGTAAAAATTTCCAGTATGAAATGCAGACGCAACAAGAAGCTCTAAGACTGACAGTTTTCTCTTTGAAGTTTAAATCTAAGCCATCAACAATCCACAATCATCATCCTAAGGGCTGATTCTCTTTCTAATGCCTTGTGCTTTTGACACTAGGGCCACAATCTTGGCTTTTAACCCAGTCGGAGTAGGCCTGTGGATGGCATTTTCTGTCCTTACACCAAGGGAACATTTGATGAGAAATGACACTTCACCTCCTGGAAGGCAGAAGATTGTTCCTGGTTCTGGTGTACCCTTGTCCCCTGAGACACTCTCCCTTGTCACACAGTAGTCAACAAATGGTCCTCAGATGACACTTGAGCTATCAATGTATCAGATCAGCTGAGACCAGAGTAAATTGGAGCTAAGGAAGCCTCCTTGACTCTTGACGGCCTCAGAGGAAAAGAAGTTCTTGAGCCCAATTAAAAAATTTTCCGGAGAATACCCCTGCCCTGCCCTCCTCCTTGTCCACCCTTTTCACTCACCACTCAGGTTGCCAACTTCTCCGTGCTCAATATTGCCCAAGTAACTTCCCGAGATAAATGGAAAGATGAAGTCAGGCTGAGGGCTGGTTTGGGGCAGTGTGTAGGTAACACGTTGGGAAGAAAAAAACAGTTTATTTCTAGAATTCTTTTCTTTTCACAATCCTAACTGGGAACGGTGTCTCTGCCACCCACCACTATGGCAATCAGGAGGAATTATGGTTAGTTTATGGTGTTTGGTGAATATGACAGAAATCTCAGACCTAAGTAAAATGTAAAAGCCAGCTGCTTGGGGAACAGAGAGACAGTACAAGTGCTATAAGTCATTTTGACTTACATCCTGCTGACCCAGGCACCACCTAGGTCCCCTAAAAACTGCTAGGAGTGATTCCTGAGCATAGAGACAGGAGTAATCTCTGAGCACAGCAAAGTACTCTCCATCTCAATCCTCCACACCCCCCCAAAAAAAATATATTAGTTCGTTGGACCTTTCCTTTAACAACGCCATGACCTCATCGTCCCTTCAGGTATGATTAACTCACAGGCAGCCTCAGCACTTCCTGTCCACCTGGACTAGTTTGAAGCATGTGGAAGAATCAGAGCATTTCATTCATGTGCAAATGTCCTTGATTAACTCAGTGCTGGGTTGAGGCTTTATTTTTCCTTTTTGTGTGGGGGAGGGGGCATGAAGCCCACCTCCGGTCGTGCTCGGGGCTTACTTCTAATTCTGTGCTCAGGGATCATTCCTGGCAGTGCTTGGGAAACTCTCTGAGGGTGCCGGGGCAAGCACCCCACCCTCTGTACTCTCTGTTTTGGCCCCAAGTCATAATATTTTAATAGTTCAAATTGGCCAGTGCTGTTTCTATATTTAAAATGCCAGTGTTGTTTATTTAACCAGAGTTCACATTTCACCACTGCAAACTAAGTTCAACTATATCCTTAGGCTGGAGAGAGAGTACAGTGGATAGGGTGTTTGCAGCTGATCAGGATTTGATTCCTGGCACCACACATGGTCCCCTCCTGGGTGAACCCTTAGCTCAGAGTCAGGCAGGTGTGGCTCCCAGCATAACTCCTCCCTGGCCCCAAATTTTTTTAATGTGATAGATTCCTTGGTCAATAAAATCCCGTTGCTCATCGATTTGTTCAAGTGGGCACCAATAACGTCTCTCATTGAGAGACTTATTGTTACTGTTTTTGGCATATCCAATATGCACAGGTAGCTTGCCAGGCTCTGCCGTGCAGGCTCCATACTCTCGGTAGCTTGCCGGGCTCTCCGAGAGGGGCAGAGGAATCAAACACCGGTTGGCCTCGTGAAAAGTGAAAGCTCAACCACTGTGCTATCAATAAAATACTGACAAAAATTCAGCTTAGGGCTGGGGAGGTGACAGCTCACAGACTGGATATATGCCAGGCAGGCACTGGGTCCCGGTTCAACCCAGGTACCATGTGGCCTCCTGAGCACCACAGAGTGCAGCCCTGATGGGCCCCAACACCACAGAGGACCACCCCTAAAAACAGTTTAAGTGCCCTACAGGTTTGGTATATTTTAATGACAACAGCATGAACACTTCCATGAGAAATTAATACCCATATGATGCAAGGCATTTATTATTATTATTATTATTATTATTATTATTATTATTATTATTATTATTTACAGTGCATTGTATATGGATTTGAGATCATCATGCAATATTTCCTTGTTCCGACTGTGAGAACAGCCAGAATAGTACTCTCTGATTTAAAATAATTACGATTTCTATTATTTCATTCTAAATGATGATGACATTCAAGTCACCATCATTGTCATCCCGTTGCTCATCGATTTGCTCAAGTGGGCACCAGTAACATCTCTATTGTGAGACTTGTTACTGTTTTTGGCATCTCGAATACATCTCAGGTAGTTTGCCAGGCTCTGCCATGCAGGCGGGATACTCTCAGTAGCTTGCTGGGCTCTTTAAGAGGGACGAAGGAATCGAACCCGAGTTGGCCGGGTGCAAGGCGAACGCCCTACCCGTTGTGCTATTGTTCCAGCCCAAAGCAAAAAAAAAAAAAAACAGACATTCAACTGTTGTGAAAAAACAGAAAACCAAATGTCACGCCCCAGCTACATTTTTCACAAAACACTCTAACTGACTACAACCAAATATAATTGTGCCATATTCTCCATCCATGCCCTGTGGCACTCAGGTATGGTATGTCCAGCTCAGCACTCAGAAGCTCTTTTTCCATATGGTGTCCATGTGGCAGCTGTTGTCACTCACATGTGGCCGTTGAGTGGCTCTCACAGTGTGGCAAGAGTAACTAAGAGTTGGATACTCATTGACTTTTATTTTTATTTATTTTTTGTTTTTTGGCTACACCCTGCTGTGCTCAAGGTTTACTCCTTTTGGGGGGGCAGGCGGAGGGTGGCCTGGGGTGGTACAACCGGTGATTCTCAGGGATAACTCTGGCTCTGCATTTAGGAATTAACTCCTGGTGGTTGTCCGGGATATGGGATGCTGGAGATGGAACCTGGGTCAGCCAGATGTAAGACAAATACCCTTCCCACTCAGTCATTGCTGTGGCCCATCAGGGTTTACTCTTTGCTCTGTGTGAAATTTTTTTTTCAATTTGTTTTTTGGGCCACACACCCTGGTGCTGAGGGCTTAGTCCTGGCTCAGGGTTCACTCCTGGGGACATTTTGGGGATCATATAGTATGCTAAGGATCAAATCTGGGTTGGTCACTTGCAAGGCAGGCATATTACTTTCTGAATGCACTCATTTTAAAAGCTTGAAGTAAAGTAATTTATATTATTTTTAGGGGGGGATATCATACCTGGCAATGCTTGGGGATTCCTTTTGGTTCTGCACTTCAGGAATCACTTCTGGAGGGCTCAGGGGACCTTAAGGGAAACTGGGGATCACACCCAGGTCAGTGACATGCAAGGCAAACAACTAACCCATTCTACTATTTCTGGCTCCAGAAGTGTTCTCCAGAAGGGACTGTGCCTATATAAAAAGATAAGGAAATATTGATTTGTACTAGAATGTTTTTATAGAAGATTGTAGCATGTTGTCTGTGGTCTTTTGATGTGATTCCTTGGTTTATTTCATCCATGTGAGAGTGTATAAAATAAACACTGAGAGTATATAAAATAAAATAAAACACATATAAGGCACTGGTTGAACTATACAAGAAGAAAACATCCAACCCCATCAGAAAATGGGGCAAAGAAATGAAAAGAAACTTTCCCAAGGAAGAGATACGAATGGCCAAAAGGCACATGAAAAAATGCTCTTCATCACTAATCATCAGGGAGATGCAGGTCAAAAAAACTATGAGTTACCACCTCATACCACAGAGACTGGCCCACATCCAAAATAACAAAAGCAACTGCTATTGGCATGGATATGGGGAGAAAGGGACACTTCTACACTGCTAGTGGGAATGCCGACTGGTTTAGCCCTTTTGGAAAACAGTATGGACGCTTTTCAAAAAATTAGAAACTGAGCTCCCATTTGACCGGCAATACTGCTACTGGGAATATATCCTGGAGAAGCAAACAAAGTATAGTCAAAATGACATCTGCACTTATATGTTCATCACAGCACTGTTTACAACAGCCAGAATCTGGAAAAAACCCGAGTGCCAAGAACAGATGACTGGTTAAAGAAACTTTAGTACATCTATACAATGGAATACTATGCAGCTGTTAGAAAAGATGAAGTCATGAACTTTACATACAAGTGGATCAACATGGAAAGTATAATTATAAGTGAAATGAGTCAGAAAGAGAGAGACAGACATAGAAAGATTGTGCTCATCTGTGGAATATAAAATAACAGAATGGTAGATTAACATCCAAAAATAGTAGAAATAAGTACCAGGAGGTTGGCTCCATGGCCTGGAAGCTGGCCTCACATGCTGGGGGAAAAGGCAGCTCAGACAGAGAAGGGGACACCAAGTAAAATGTGGTTGGAGAACCCACTTGGGAAAGGAGAAGCGTGCAAAAAGTAGACTATAGATTGAACAGAATGGTCACTCAGTACCTCTATTGCAAAACACCCAAAAGGATAAAGAGAGAACAAAAAGGAATGCCCTGCCACAGAAGTGGGGTGAGGGGGATAGGATTGAGGGGTGGGAGGGATACTGTACTGGGTTCATTGGTGGTGGAGAATGGGCACTGGTGGAGGGATGGGTTTTTTAACATTGTATTATAGAAACACTATCACGAAAGTGTGTGAATCTGTAACTGTACCCTCATGGTGATTCACGAATTAAAAAAATAACAATAATAAAATTAAAGAATAAAATAAAATAAACATTACAGCATAAGGAAGTAGAAAACTGCTCTTATTTACCCAATTTTTTTATTTTAAAGTTGACAAACGGTTTCCTTCATCTTTGAAAATTTACAGAAAACACAGTGATTATTTTCTTTTTCTTAGTCACATTGTTTATATCCTGAAATTGAATTTTCCTTAGACTTGCTTTAAAATTGTTTTGTTGGGGAATGGGGAGGCAGAGCGATAGTCCAGTGGTAGGGCATTTGCCTTGTATATGGCCGACCTCGGTTCAGTTCCCCACATTCCATATGGTCCCCTGAGCACCACCAAGAGTAATTCCTGAGTGCATGAGCCAGGAGTAACCTCTGTGCATCGCCCGGTGTGACCCAAAAAAAGCAAAAAAATAAAAAATAATAATAAATGTTTTGTCTATATCTGTTTGGGAGTCAGAATATTATTGGTCCCAAGACCCCTGAAATATGAATGGAATAGAATTCTTTTAGAAATAGTAATATTATAGACATGGAGAGCTCCCCATGGCTATTCGATATGCCAAATACAGTAACAATAACAGGTCTCATTCCCCTGACCCTGAAAAGAGCCTCCAGTCATTGGGAAAAATGAGTAAGGAGAAGCTACTAAAATCTCAGGGCTGGGATAAATGAAGACGTTACTGGCACCCATTTAAGTAAATTGATGAACAACGGGATGACAGTGATACAGTGACAGTGGACATTTCCTGGGCTGCTTAAAGTTTTAAAACATTATCCAACCATCAGATAAATCATATGTAACACCTATCTAAACATCTTCATTAAATACACATTCATTCTATTATAATGCCATTCAGCTCCAGAAAATTATGATATTGGAAAACCCCTCTTTCTTTTTTTTTTAGCAAAGATTAATATTTTGGTATATTTTAACTTTAAGTTATTTGGCTTTATATATGTGTTTTTTTAATTAATAGTTTATTTTTAATTAGTGAGTGAACGTGAGGGTACAGTTACAGATTTATACATTTTTGTGCTCATGTTTCTCCCTTACAAAGTTCGATAACCCATCCCTTCACCAGTGCCCATTCTCCACCACCAGTAAACCCAACATCCCTCCCCCCTCCAGTCCCGTCTCCCCCCACCCCACACTGCCACTATGGCAGGGTATTCCCTTTTGTTCTCTCTCTCTGATTAGGTGGAAAACCCCTCTTTCTCTATACCATTTTTTTTATTGAATCACCATGAGATATAGTTACAAAGCTTTCATATTTGAGTTTCAGTCATACAATGATCAAACACCTATCCCTCCACCAATGCACATTCTCCACCACCAATGTCCCCAGTATACCCTCCCTTTCCAACAAACCATACCCCTGCCTCTATGGCAGACAATTTCCCCCATACTCTCCCTCTACTTTGGGACATGATGGTTTGCAACACAGATACTGAGAGGCCATCACCTTTGGACCTTTCTCTACTTTCAGCACATGTCTCCCATTTCGAATGATCCCTCCAACCATCATTGTCTTAGTGATTCCTTCTCTATTCCAGCTGCCTTCTCCCCCAGCTCATGAGATAGGCTTCCAACTAGGGGGCAATATTCCTGGCCCTTGCATCTACTGTCCTTGGGTGTCAGTCTCATATTATGTTATTTTATATCCCTCTTAAACTGGGTTCATCCCCTTGGCTAAGTTTTACAACTTCTTAATCTTCCATTGATCACCTTTGATATGTGATTCTTCATGAGCTTCCAAGACTACCCGGCTCTGTCCATTCTGCAAACTGGAAGAAGCATGCATAGGGGATCACTGCATAGCTACTCAACATTGCATTATTAGCACACGGGACACAACATTTACAAGGTGATCAGGAACTGTTAATTGACAAATAAATGGATGAATAGTATGCATGGATCAATCACATCCTCGGGCTTGCTCATTTACAAGGCTGGTGACGAATTGTTGGTGACACTAAACACACTTAGTAAACATGTGAGCATCTTCTGCTTCTGGTCTCTTCATGCTTTCATCTATACAAAAGAACTTTCGATTTCACATTCTCCAGAAACAGTGGATTAGGACGTTTCTCTGTATGGAAGTACATGGGGACACTTGTTTGTTGGGGGGAGGCATACTTGATAGTGCTTAGGGCTTATTTTGAACTCAGGAAAAAGCTCCTGGTGGGACTCAGGGGGTCATATGGGGTGCTACGAATCAGACCCCATTTGGCCACGTGCAAGGCAAGCACACTACCAGCTATACTATCTCTCCAGTCTGACATGGGGCCTTTTGCATTGCCACGAGTTTTTAATCTAAATGCTCTTTGTAGGGACCAGTGTGTGCGGTGTCTGGGATAGTCTAATACATTGAGGTTGTTCAGCATCACTCCTGACCCCACTAAATGCAAAAGTTCCCTATTGAGAACCACTGTGGAATGAGTACAGTTGTGAATGGAATTCAAGTACTGGAATTTTAATCTTTAAACTGTGTCACCAATTAGCATGGTGACCTGGAGTATACTGATCCCCTCTCTGTACATCAACTTCATCTGTCACAGGGAGATAAATGACAATAGCCTGTTTTATGTCTCAAGAAAAAACAAACTCAAACATCATAGTGATGCTCTGAAGAAAGTATAGAAGTATAATACAGAGCCTATGAGACCTCACCACTCCCTTCAGAGGAGCAAGAGGATAAGCATTTCTAGAAGCACTAGGGATGATCTGTAGATGGCTCCCAAGAAGTAATGCCTGTTGGGTCCCTGATTGGGTACATGGATCCTGGTCTCAGGGTCCTTCAAGTGACTCTGATGTAATGGGAAATGGGGTTGAGGGGATGGGGACAAAGCAAAAAACGGACAATTCTAGCTGATAAAACACAGAGAGTCTCTTGCCGCACGCCTGGCTGTCTTCCCCGGGGCCCCTCGGAGGGGATAGGCTCCAGCTTCCCTCCCCACCACGAGCAGAGCTCCTGGCGACTGAATACCTCCGGAGCCGAGCCACAGCCATGTTCAAGGCTCCTCTCCACATATTCAGACAAGCCTCACGCATGAAGGTACCAACAGAGGAACCCAGGTGTGTGTAATCCCATCAATGGCCAACATCCAGAAACTTAAAAGCAAGCTCCCAGAAGCGATATCTTATAACCTACTTCTTCCTCTGGGAGAAACTAGCAAGCTACTGAGAGTTTCCTGCACACATGGGACAGCCTCGAAAGGTGTATTCATATGCCAAAACCAGTAACAAGCTGGATCTCATTCCTCTGACCTTAAGAGAGCCTCCAATGCAGCATCATTGGGAACCCTGAGTAGAGAGAGGCTTCTAAAATCTCAGGGATAGGATGAATGGAGAGGTTACTGAGACCGCTCGAGAAATTCAACGATCAACGGGATTTCATGAAAACATACACATAAGAAGGAAATC